>NC_137914.1:6613764-6628764 GCF_963457725.1 Sprattus sprattus
TGTGTGTGTGTGTGTCTGTGTGTGTGTGGGTGTGCTTGTGTTTTTATGTGTATGTACATGTGTTTGTTTGTGTCTGTGCGAGTGTGTGTGTTTGAGAGTGTGCGGTGTGTGTGTGTGTGTGTGTTTGAGAGAGAGTGTGTTTGAGAGAGAGAGACAGTGTGTGTGTTTGAGAGAGAGAGAGAGTGTGTGTGTGTTTGACAGAGAGAGAGTGTCAGCATGAAAGAGAAAGTACACCAGCTGAGGCTTTGAGTTAGATAGAAGATGACAGTGACTCCCCTCTGTCCAAACTCCACAGTCGGTGTACGGTCTCACAGAAGACGCCCAGTCACAGAGTCCCGTCCACACGCACTCACAGCCGGGCAGGAAGGACACAAAGGAGGACGTGAAGAAGGAAGTATGTTTGCATTGACATTTACAGTACCAGTCAAAAGTTTGGAGTGTTTTCTTTACTTTTATTATTTTGTACATTGTAGATTGATACTGAATACATTTTAACTACGAAAGAACACATATGGAATGATGTACTAAACAAAAAAAGTGTTATCTACCATGTAGAAAATAATAAAAGTAAAGAAAAAACTTCTCAAAAAAATTAGAAGGTGTGTCCAAACTTTTGACTGGTACTGTATATTTGCATTTGTGTTAGTATGTTTACATGTTTACATGTTTACATTTATATTTGCATTTGTATTTGTGTTTGTATTTGTACTTGTTTGCTCTGCCGCCTGAACCTCCTTTTGTCTTTTCTGTGTAAACTGTTCTTTGCTGTTCTAAGAACGGGAAACAAATGATGGTGTTTTTATTAAAGGTGCACATTTCTTCCTCCAGATCGTGTTTTTGAACTCCCAGCTGGACAGGCACTGCATGAAGATGTCAAAAGTGGCCGAGACGTGAGTACACCGTTGCTTGTCTTTGCTATCAGGTCAAGGACAGTGAGAAGGAAACCACAAGCACACCCACACACACACACACACACACACACACACAGACACACACACACACAGACACACAAAGTGGCTGAGACGTAAGTACACCGTTGCTTGTCCTCGCTATCAGGTCAGGGACAGTGTCCGATAGAGTTTGGTGCTCGGGGGGCTTCAGTCTTCCTCCTCCAGGAGTCTTGGGGAAATGTGAACTTCTCAAATAGACCTCAAACTTTGATGTCTACTGAAGTCTGAGAAAGCCTCATTGGAATTATCCGGCAGGATTGAGGTCAGGTGAAGGAGGGCAGTGAGGTTTTTTCCCACTCTGACAGTGAGCTCAGGGTCAGCTCAGGGTCACTCCAGTGAGCTCAGGGTCACTCCAGGTTGAGAAGACTCTGACAGTGAGCTCAGGGTCGCTCCAGGCTGAGAAGACTCTGCTGACCATACTGGAATGTGCGGAAATATTTTTATTTGATGTCAACCAGCAAACGCACATTCACACACAGACACAGAGAGAAACTGACTTACTCTCTCACACACACCGACAGACAGTCACATTCATACACACACACACACGCACACACACACACACACGCACACACACACACACACACTCTCTCTCTCTCTCTCTCTCTCTCTATCCGTTGCCTCAGTCGTGTCTGTGACCTCTACCCCCCAGCTCTGACCGTACTGTCTCAGTCCGAGCAGCCAGCAGCCCTGTAGCTGACGCAGAGTCTCTGCCTGCCCCCAATTCTCCCCTTCAGGGGGGCAAGTGACAGAAGGTACCCTGAGGGGGGGTCAGCAAGTGGGTGAGGGCACTGACAGAGGGGGCGGGGGGTATTCGGGGTTGTCTAGGACAATTTACCCAATATTCCCTTGGGGCAGAACTTTCTGAACCAGTTCAGGGCAGGACAAGGCAAGCCAAGGCAGATCAATGAGAAGTATTAATCTCCTTGGCATGGGAGGTACCATCTGCAAAGCTGTGGGGTAGTATCTTTCACAGACTGGGACTGGGGCCACAGTGTCTTCATTAAAAGTTTGTTACAGCAAAATGGCCACTGACATTGGCTTGATTCTTTCACTGAAGCTTCAGCACTGACAACAGCAAAGGCTGACTGCACCCCATGGGGGAAGAAACGGACTGTGTGGGGAAAGGAAGGAAAAACAGAAAGAGCTATTTGAAAAAGATGTGGCAAATCAAATTCCAGAGAAATGTACCATACGATTATTCAGCGACGTAGCAAACAGGGGGGCGACAGTGGTACAGGAGGTAGAGAAGTCGTTTGGTAATCAGGTTGCGTCCTTGAGCAAGACACTGAACCCCTAATTGCTCCTGATGTGCACTGTGTGTATGTAAAATGTGTAAACATCCTTGTAAGTCGCTTCGGATAAAAGCGTCTGCTAAATGACTAAATGTGAACAGTATAGTAACTGCTCTACCAATATGTTCTAGGTTAATGGGCTACACGGAGCAGTATCTGGATTATGACCCCTTCCTGACCACACTGGAGCCCGCCAACCCATGGATCAGTGACGACCCCTCCTTCTGGGACGGAGAGGCAAGGTAGAGCCCAGCCTCAGAGACGCTCACACCGTTTCATCTTCATCAACCTCAGACACCCCCCCTACCCCTCACACCGTTTCATCTTCATCAACCTCAGACACCCCCCCACCCCTCACACACACCCCCCCCACCCCTCACACCGCTTCATCTTCATCTACCTCAGAGACCCCCACCCCCCCCCACACACACACACACACCGTCAGACGCCCCCCACCCCTCAGACCGTTTCATTTTCATCGCTGGCGTTAGCAACCATTTTAGCCAATTTGGCCCGGATATAAATTACAATGTGACAAATCCAGCTGCACCCCTGGTGTAAGGACCGCATCGGATCTCTAAATGGGCCATGTTCGTGTTAAAAATGCATGATTCAGTGTGGGGCCACCGTGTCCTGCCGAGCAGCAGTCTGGCCAACCATATCTGCTCCGCCAAAATTAGCAAGAAATTAATCTGCGAAGAAATATAATTAGGGTGTCTAATGTAGCTGAATAATGGATTCAAATTGATGAATCGCCTGTCGTGAGAACAGTTCCTGGTTGTTAATAGAATTCTAGAATTGGCGCGGTATACGCCGAGACAGTCTGCAGTACTCTGCACGAGTGTGATGCTTCAGCATTTGTTCTGTTTTTATACACGGGTGTGGTGTGATATAAACATTAGATCCACGGGTTATTGCATGGGTGCATTCTCCATTACTGCCATGCGTTCACTGCAATGGCTCAGCAACAGCAGACCTCTCATCCTGACAAAAACAGTCTCATAAAGGTTTCTGGGTGTGTAATCTTTCCCCCTATTCTCCATCGCCTCTCTCTCTCTCCCTCTCTTCCACTCTCTTTCTCTCTCTCCCTCTCTTCCACTCTCTCTCCCTCTCTTCTACTCTCTCTCTCTCTCTCTCCCTCTCTTCCACTCTCTTTCTCTCTCTCTCTCTCCCTCTCTTCCACTCTCTTTCTCTCTCTCTCTCTTCCACTCTCTCTCTCCCTCTCTTCCACTCTCTTTCTCTCTCTCTCTTCCACTCTCTCTCTCCCTCTCTTCCACTCTCTTTCTCTCTCTCCCTCTCTTTCACTCTCTCTCCCTCTCTTCTACTCTCTCTCTCTCTCCCTCTCTTCCACTCACTTTCTCTCTCTCTCTCTCCCTCTCTTCCACTCTCTTTCTCTCTCTCTCTTCCACTCTCTCTCTCCCTCTCTTCTACTCTCTCTCTCTCTCCCTCTTTTCCACTCTCTCTCTCTCTCTCTTCCTCTGCCACAGTAAGGACCCCAGTCAGCAGCGGGTGAGGAAGTGGGGCTTCTCTCTGGACGAGGCCCTGAAGGACCCAGCAGGCCGTGACCAGTTCCTCCGATTCCTCGAGTCAGAGTTTAGCTCGGAAAATCTGCTGTGAGTCACACACACACACACACACACACACACACACACACACTGTCTATCTCCATTTTTTTCTTTATTTCTTTTCCTCCACCCCTCTATCCCTTGGCCCCTTTTTTCTCATTTTTGCTCCATCCTCTTTCTGTTCACTCGTTCTCTCCCTCACTCCATCCTCCACTCTTCTCCCTCTCCCTCTCTCCTTTTCTCTTTCTGTTCACTCGTTCTCTCCCTCATTCCATCCTCCACTCTTCTCCCTCTCCCTCTCTCCTTTTCTCTTTCTGTTCACTCGTTCTCTCCCTCATTCCATCCTCCACTCTTCTCCCTCTCCCTCTCTCCTTTTCTCTTTCTGTTCACTCGTTCTCTCCCTCATTCCATCCTCCACTCTTCTCCCTCTCCCTCTCTCCTTTTCTCTTTCTGTTCACTCGTTCTCTCCCTCATTCCATCCTCCACTCTTCTCCCTCTCCCTCTCTCCTTTTCTCTTTCTGTTCACTCGTTCTCTCCCTCATTCCATCCTCCACTCTTCTCCCTCTCCCTCTCTCCTTTTCTCTTTCTGTTCACTCGTTCTCTCCCTCATTCCATCCTCCACTCTTCTCCCTCCTCCTCTGTTCTCCCTCTCCATTGACCCTGTGGCCTGTACCCGGAGCATCTGTCTCCATGGGAACACCCCAGCGGCGGGGCGCTCGGCTCAGATAACAGAGAGGCCCGAGAGACGGATGCAGATTCTGACACCTCCTCGGGCCGGTCCAGCGCCACTGTCTGGGCCAGTGAATTAACCACCAGGGGGAGGGTGGTGTGTGGGTGTGTGTGTGTGTGTGTGTGTGTGTGTGTGTGTGTGTGTGTGTGTGTGTGTGTGTGTGTGTGTGTGTGTGTGTGTGGGTGTGTGTGTGTGTGTGTGGGTGTGTGTGTGTGTGTGTGTGTGTGTGTGTGTGTGTGTGTGTGTGTGTGTGTGTGTGTGTGTGTGTGTGTGTGTGTGTGTGTGTGTGAGAGAGAGAGAGAGAGAGAGAGAAAGTGTGTGTGTGACTTTTTGCGTGTGATTGTGCATGTGTCTTTATGAGTTTGCTTGTGTTTTTCTGTGCGTGTGTGTGTGTGTGTGGGGGGGGGGGGTTGGGGTAAGGGTCAGTCTGTGTGTGTAAGTGTCAGCTCCAGTGTGTGAGTCAGGATCGGTGTTTGTGTGTGTATGTTTCTGGGGGTCAGGGTCTCTCTGTGTGTATGTGTGTTTGAGTATGTGAGTCAGGATCTGTCTGTTTGAGAGTGTGAGTCAGGATCGGTGTTGGTGTGTGTATGTTTGTGAGGGTCAGGATCTGTGTGTGTGTGTCTGTGAGAGTGTGTGCGTATGTGAGTGGGTAGAGAGTCTTCCCCCCGCGGGTCCAGTAGGCAGGACACCAGGCGCCCCCGGAGTAGGCGCTGGAGATAGCGCAGAGGTCAGCGTGGCCCCAAAGCTAATGGGACTAGATAACAAAGCACTTATCTCCGTCCACCACCCTCTCTCCATCCACCTCCCTCTCCGTCTCTCACACTCTCACCTCCTATCTCCATCCCTTTCGCCTATTGCCCAGCCAAGTAGTCTGATTGCTTTTTATGGGGAGAGAGGCACTTGTTTGGATGAGAAGTGTGTGTGTGTGTGTGTGTGTGTGTGTGTGTGTGTGTGTGTGTGTGTGTGTGTGTGTGTGTGTGAAGTGTGTCCCTTCGCCCGCCCAGGTCCCCCCCGGGGGCCTCCCACATATGCGTCGAGGATGCGCCCATATCTCCAGCACTGCACAGATCACTATAGATACTATCACTATAGATACTGGGCGGCAGTACCGGGAGACACCAGGGAGTGCTTTGTTTTTCTGTTTGGCTTGAGGACCAGTAATGGGGCCAGAGTGTGCTGAGCTGTTCAGCCACTTAGCAATAAGAGACCCTTCACAGAGGCTGGGGGGGGGGGGGGGGGGGGGGGGGGCAAGGGGGGAGCTGGAGAACAGAGTAATGGGTTGAATGTGTGTTTGGTAGTCTAAGCATGGCTACATTCAGGGAGTGTTGTGATCACTGTTCACTGCGAGATGCCCCAGGCAAACTACTCTATTTTTGTGATGGAGGCTCCCGGGACCCAGGCTTTTGTTTGGAGCGTGCAAGGGGGATTTTGTTGTAGCAGGAAGACTAAAAATAGTCCACTTGACGCATCTACTCAAAAGGGGGCCAGCGTACAGTACACTACTGGTGGAGAGCTACAGATTTTCAGGGATTTTTTTAGGCGTTTCAGAGATCTTTGATAGGCTAGCATCCCTCTCATACCTCATATCCAAGATCATCCTCAATCTCACTTTCTGTCCCACTATCTCTCCGTCCCATTCACTCGTATTCTCTCCCTCGCTCTTCTCCTCAGCTTCTGGCTGGCGGTTCAGGATCTGAAGCGGCGCCCCCTACAGGAGGTGTCTGGCCGTGCCCAGGAGATCTGGCAGGAGTTTCTCGCCGAGGGCGCCCCGCGCTCCATCAACCTGGACTCCCACAGCTACGAGCGCACCAGCCACAACCTCAAGGACCCGGGTCGCTACAGTTTCGAGGACGCCCAGGTAACACCACCTACCTGGAGAGTAGGGGCAAGTTCCTCTCCCACGAGGACGCCCAGGTAAAACCACCTACCTGGAGAGTAGGGGCAAGTTCCTCTCCCACGAGGACGCCCAGGTAAAACCACCTACCTGGAGAGTAGGGGCAAGTTCCTCTCCCACGAGGACGCCCAGGTAAAACCACCTACCTGGAGAGTAGGGGCAAGTTCCTCTCCCACGAGGACGCCCAGGTAAAACCACCTACCTGGAGAGTAGGGGCAAGTTCCTCTCCCACGAGGACGCCCAGGTAACACCACCTACCTGGAGAGTAGGGGCAAGTTCCTCTCCCACGAGGACGCCCAGGTAACACCACCTACCTGGAGAGTAGGGGCAAGTTCCTCTCCAACGAGGACGCCCAGGTAACACCACCTACCTGGAGAGTAGGGGCAAGTTCCTCTCCCACGAGGACGCCCAGGTAACACCACCTACCTGGAGAGTAGGGGCAAGTTCCTCTCCCACGAGGACGCCCAGGTAACACCACCTACCTGGAGAGTAGGGGCAAGTTCCTCTCCCATGAGGACGCCCAGGTAACACCACCTACCTGGAGAGTAGGGGCAAGTTCCTCTCCCACGAGGACGCCCAGGTAACACCACCTACCTGGAGAGTAGGGGCAAGTTCCTCTCCCACGAGGACGCCCAGGTAAAACCACCTACCTGGAGAGTCGGGGCAAGTTCCTCTCCCACGAGGACGCCCAGGTAACACCACCTACCTGGAGAGTAGGGGCCAGATCTGTTCCTCTCCCACTTTATTTTATTTTTACCCTTCCACGTCCTCCCTTGCTTGCCTGTTGATGGATGAGAAGTCAGGGGTTGCAGACTTGCTCAGTCAGAGATGAATGGCTTCTGCAACACACTCACCCCAGTCCCCTCCTTCTCTTTCCCTTTCTCCTTCTCCGTGTCCCTGTTGGAGTGCCTGGGCAAGTTTCCTTTGCGCAAAAATGATCTTGCAGCCTCTCAGGGAACTCTAGCTGGGGGTTTAAAACAGAAGAGAAGTGCATCATGCATGGCCCTCGAGGCTCTTCTTCCTTACAGCTCTGAAGGATACTTACCACATTGCCTTTGTGTGAGAGAAACTTGTGTTGATAGGAAAAACCTGTCTTGATAGAGAACCCATGCAAATGAATCCACCCACCCAGGACTAAAGTGTGGTTGTTGGCTCTCTCTGTATAGCTCTGTGTTGGCACACAAGTGTGTAAACCACCGGTGGGAAAGCAAAGAGGTCTGCTGACGGATTTACAATCTGTTTACGTGGAAAGTCATACTTGCGAAAACTCACATCCATCCTCGTAGACGGGCAAGGAGGCACTGAACACAAGTTCACGCAGACAGCAACCCATATACAGTCATTTTTTCCCCTTCCTAATCCACAGTCTCATGCCTTCGTATCTATTTTCTGTTTCAGGCACACATCTATAAGCTGATGAAGAGTGACAGCTACGCACGCTTCATGCGTTCCAACGCCTACCAGGACCTCCTGCAGGCCAGAAAGAAGGTGCCTGAATGATATACTCATCATCTAGATCCCCTTAAGCCCAAATCCCATTCGCTGCAGGTGGAATTTGATGTTGAAACTCTCTCAGACTGGTTGCAGAATATAGAATGTATGTCAAGGCATTGCGCAAAGTTTTTCTGTTCCGTGGAAACTTCTTGGATGTTCTGGCTGTAAAGCGTTGGAGTGTGTGCTAATATCGTGACTGGTCTCTAAATGACCTCTATCTCTCGGCTTCTCAGAGCTCTGTGTTTGTGTGTGTGTGACAGAGTGACGGGTGTGTGTGTGTGTGTTCCGCTAAGGTCCACTGCATGGGAAATCAATTTTCTAACACTTCCTCCCCAAACATAGTCTGAAGATTTCAAAATGTGAATCTAGACTCCAGATGTTCAGGCTGAGATTTGGGTGGTTGCTTTTCCTTTTCACTGAATTTCATGTCTTGCATCTTAACCTACCCTTAACCCTAATCTTAATCTTAACCACAATATTTTGTTCTTACCTTGCACAACCCACCTGGGCCCAAAGCTGGAGACTGAACAGGGTCGACGCACATCGCTGGAGAAGTTCACTCGTAGTGTGGTAAGGGCTCACTTATTCAACCACCGCATTATGCTACACAAAGAATTAGCATAGCACCATTAAGGTGACTAGTAGAAAACTTAAGTAGTTATGTACGTAGATGAATGCTGCTTATGTCAAATCTACTCTGTCCAACAAAGACCTCTTTCCTTGTACCGAACCATCTCATATGGTCATTATGTCAAAACTACTCTTTCCGAAAAAAGACCTAAATGAATAAGTAAAAAACATTGAATCGCCAATCCGGTCCACTTCTGCTCTTCCTCAGGGCAAGTCTCTGACGGGGAAGCGGCTCACAGGCCTCATGCAGTCCTCTTGACCGGGGGCTGCCGTGGAGTCGCCGTGCCGACCGACGTCACACACTGCCGTGGGGTTGCCGTGCCGACCGACGTCACACACAGCTACTGCCTGACTGAGATGCCAAAGCCCTCTCTGCCCCAGGAGGGGGGGGACGAGCTGCCGGTGGTAGGGAGAGAAGGTGACCACTGCCACAATCAACCAGTCTCCTTTTTACCCCACAGTAACTGCCCACCCCATCACCCCCATCACCATCCGCCTCAAGCCACGGTGCACCTACAGTGTCCAATCAGCAGCGCGCAATAAGTCACATGACTGTCAGACCTCTGGGTTTCCTCAAGCAGAATCTCTCATCCGGAAAAAATTGCAACATCATACACATCCATTCTACCTGAAGTTCATAGCCAAAAACATATTCTTTATTCTTCAGCAGTAGCCTCACGGTCAGACTATGGACAGGCCTGTAATTATATAACTGTTATTGTTTAAACTTCTTTGGAGGGAGGGTCACATTAAGCATGACACTCTCGTTGAGGAGTTAGGAACATGTGCCTCTCGGCTTCATAGCATTCCAGATGAGAGTACTAAGGGCTGTGAGTGCTGCCCTGAGGGACTGCACTGCACTGCACCAAGGCTGGAGGGGAGGAAGAGCTTGTTGGGGCTAAACGTAGTGAAGAAATTGCATTCAGATTAATCCTCTTTCTCAACCATGACTGTCCAGACAGCCAAAACATGACCAATGTGGCCCCTACGGGAAAAGTGTTAAGCATAGACGTTTCTATTTCTAGGGTTACAAAACAACTTTAGAGGTCACTTATGATGCATGTGTTTCTCCTGGGTCAAAAGTGTATCACGGGTGTTCAAATAATTTGGACAGATCAAGGTTAGAACTCTTTTCATGTGTGGGTTCAAAGCCCTACCCATGGAATTTAAATGTTGATCTATCTAAAAAAGATATTTTCCTGATGAATTATACTACCTTCAAAGCACAATGTCCCAAACAGGCTGTCACATAGAGAAAGGTGAGGTTAACTGGAGCAACATAAATGAGTAGCCTATTTTACCCAGTCTGCCAAACCATCTCATTGTATGGAGACCACGGATTAATGGCTTCATCAAACTGTATCAGGCAGGTGCCTTGGTAGCTTGTCCACTTCGTCTTGCCTGCTTTTTTTTTTGTTTTTGTAAATTGATTGTAGAATAAAGCATAACTCTGATAACAATGTTTAGATTTTATATTTAAAAAGTTAGGCCTAGCCTAAATGCTAGCCTGTGGAGACCATGATCAGGGTGAGGGGTTGTGGATTGGGGGAAGGGAGGGTTTTGAGCACACTTGCTATCATGCCTCTGTACATTGGTGTGGAGAAACTCAAGAGTGCGAACTGCTGCAGCCTATCAATGAAACGGACACACTGACAGACACAACACGGAGGCCTCTGCGCCGACTCTTGCCTAAAAACTGTTGCTCAGTCAAAAGAATTTAAGGGCGCGGTGGCGCTCTACGCCTATTCCGTTAACGTCAAGAGGCCCGAGGACCTATCGTTGCCAGGGCACCCAACGGAAAGAGCCCGGAGGTTAAATGTAACCCACCAGACAGCGTCCTTTAGTTTGTGGTTTGACGAATGACCACGACGGCCACTTGTATACACGAGCGACTAATGTTCACCCGCTGGACATGTCTTCTGCCTATTCGTGCAGGGAGAATTGATTCTAAACCAAGTGCTCGTGTTTGACTGCTGCCCTCACGTGGTGAAGAGCTGTTACTGCCATTGGCACCTCTGGAATTGCTGGGTGTCACGACACTGAATGAAAAGACTATCCCAAAGCATTTTGATTTTAAATCTTTCTCAAAAATGTATGTAAAGGCTCTGTGCTAAACTGCATTGTATATCATTGTAACACTTATTGGGGAAAAAAAATCGCAGGTTGTTTTGCAGAAGGACTTGCTATGGTGACTGATTGTCGAAAAACAGGTACTGAACACAATAGCCTACAGCATTGTGTGCTGTATAAAGTAATGAAAGTAGGCTAGATTAAAATGTAGAGGTACAAGTGCTACGAAGGGCACACAACTATGCATGGAATTATATCTGAAGAATTTTAATGCTTCTAGTTTTTCAGTCTTGAAAAAAGTGACGAGTAAAT
This sequence comes from Sprattus sprattus, assembly GCF_963457725.1. Lineage (NCBI taxonomy): Eukaryota > Metazoa > Chordata > Actinopteri > Clupeiformes > Clupeidae > Sprattus > Sprattus sprattus. The sequence goes on from NC_137914.1 coordinate 6,624,705, forward strand.
GAAAAGACTACATCACCAAATAAACACACAGACTGCTGTGAAACCATCTTATTGCATCGTTTTCATTGTAAAATATCCACTGTAAAATACCTGCTCATAATTCTTATTATTAGTTTGTACATTTCTCAGCGAGACGGATTTAACTTAATAGGGTACACGTCACTGCGCAAGGTAAATATATTTACAGTGTGGAACATCACAGTGGAGTTTTCATGCAAGCAGCCATTTGTCCTCCACCGAGATTTTCATCACTAAAATGTGGTTATTCTGCCATCTAGAGTCAAAAATGAGAATTGCATGTTTGTTTACAATACATTTCCTTTACTTCACAACATAAGACCACTGAAACAGTCATGGAAACGAATAAAAAAGACATCAACAAACAGTAGAAGTATGACATTATTAAATATCCAGTCCTACCCCCCATGCAGTAACCACAGCCACTGATGTTTCTCCCCAGTCAGTCACTGCAGATAATACAAACACAAAGACTTGCCCCTGTCAGAAAACTAAATATGGTACCATATTGTTCTGGCATAGCAACATCGAAACAGTGCTGGTGAATGAATGAATGAATGAAAAATAGGAGAGTAAAACACAGAAAGAGCAGACGAACTCAGGCGTGAGGATTTGGTACAGCCATGGTGGCGGCCAACGCCGGAGCAGATCCCGTGCCGATCGGCTCCAGAGTCGCCCACTACCTCCAGGTACGTGTGCAGCGGTAGAGGGTCTGTTTTTATCATTCTTCACTTCTTCTTCTTCAACCCCCTCCCTTTATTTTCCTTTCCCTTCGTTTCTCCGCCCATCTAGCAAGCCTATGCCGTAAGCAGGCCTGCCTGGGATCCCTCCATCATTTCCATAAGGGTTTTTCCCCCCGCACAGCATGAAGAAAAAGAAAAAGGAAAGCGAGCCCTAATATATATATTTTTCCTTATAAGAAGGAATGCGTTGCACTGTTAAAATATGCAGAAGATCTGGAAGATTTGTAGATGGTCTTGATACATTAGCACTGAAAATAGAGCCCCTAATTTGTAATACAGACTGTGACCATGGGGGCTGGGGGGATGTTAGGGAGGGGTGGGGTGGGGCGGTATGGGGGACCAGAGAGACTACAGATGGAAACTAAGAACACAATAAATCACAAGCCATGAAAATGCAAGAAATGGAGCGAGCAGATGTTGCAGACATGGCAGGGCGTTAACTTTTAAGTGTTCTGTGCACCGTGCATTCTAGACATCTTTTCGTATACGGAATATTCTGAAATACTCGCCTCCCCGTATCCCATTCTACTGTCACTTTCAGCTCAGTCAGCTCCAAGCGAACGCTCACGTTGCATAACTTCTAACTCTTCACAAATTCGCACATGCTTAAATCTAAAAAAAAAAAAAAAATACACATAAAACAAAACAAAACAAAAAAACTGAAATTGTAATAATAAATAAACACATGGCATCAGTCAGGGGGTACCTAAAAGGGTGGAGGGGGTAGCAGGGAGATCAAAATATGAGATGGACTGCTGGCACTATTTCTAATTCCTGATTGTCTCTTTAGAGCTTAGGGGAAAAGCAACAGAAAACTCAAATTAAAACAAAGCATATGGCAACATTCCAGTTGTGCCAATGTTGCATTAAATATCTATTTCTGAGACGTGATTAAAACCAGCTGTTGTCCGGAGACACGTCGCTCTGGGATCGTATTAAAAGCTCATGTTGCTCCTCTGAGTCCTTAAGGGCTACGGAGTATTTCCTTTCTATCGGGCACAACTGCAAACATCCCAAAGTGCAATTATATACCATTTCTTTGTCAGCAATTGGAAAAAGACAACATCTTTGAAAGGAATGAAAAGGGTTTATAAGAGCTTACAAATATAAAAGAAAAATGATATAGGCCATTGGATACGGGCATGTTGTTAGGCAGAGCACTCTGGAGCTGGAGTAGCCATAAAACCCATAGAGAAGAAATGGGTTGTGTTGCGTGAGTATATCTGTGTCACTGGGGGTTGATGAGAGTGACTTTGTTGGCATGGATTAGTATGAGTAGCCCTGTGTGTGTGTGTGTATGGATTAGTTTGTGTGTCTGTCTGTGTGTGTGTGTGTGTGTGTGTGTGTGTGTATGGATAAGTGTGTGTGTGTGTGTGTGTGTGTATGGATTAGTGTGTGTTTGTGTGTGTATGTGTGTGTCTGCCCATGTACTGCTTTGTGTGTGTCTGCCCATGTACTGCTTGTGTGTGTGTGTGTGTATGTATACACACACACACAGAGAGAGAGAGGCTGTACAGTATGCCACTCTGCGTGCGGCTGAGCAGATGGGCCTGCTGGGAACGTGGCTCAAACACTCTGAGAATCTGGCCCGAGAACACAAGACTCCCTCACATCAGATATCACAGACTCCTCCATTCAGACCACTAAAATGGACTCTTCAAACGGAGAGAGACGGACAAAGACTTGGCCTGTGACTTCCAAGTGTATCCACTGCGATTAAAAGACCATCTGATCCCCTACTGTGAGCAGACACCAGTAAACGATCATAAATCCACACGTCGATTCTGCGCTCGTCTACATTTCAGACTGTTTGTATTCCTCCTCTTTATTCCCCTTTTGAAGGTTTTGAATGCAAGGTATTTTGTATCATGGTTATTTTTCTTCTCGTTGTCTGGCTCCATCAGCAATAGCAGGCAATCAATAAGTATGCCAATAGATGGACGCTCCTGTTCTGGTGAGTCATTCGTTCAGTTGTGTTGTGTAATTAGCTGATTGAGTCACAGTGAGTTGGAATATTCTAGAAACTATGTTTCCAGTGAGGTATGACAGTAAGTGGGACAGTGAGATTTCAGGATGGCGTTAGTGTGTGTATGTTGATTAGCCCTGACAGGTGATGTCAGTGGTATGTGTTACAGTAAATGTATTTGCATGCTGGCGTCAAAATGTAGCTGTTGTGAGCTATACTGTAATGAAATGTATGCAATCTATCTGTGTGATGCAACTATCTTGTTAGGTACATTCTTAGGCACGGCCAACTGGACAAGAACACATATTTTTCTTTTTTTGAATACAAACAAGACCGAGGATTCAGAAAGACTTTAAGTTCTTAGTTTTTAGTTCCCCCACAGTTTTGTGCAATATGGCACCTCTGCTTTACGCGTATAGTCTGACACAGAGAGTGAAAAGCTGAGAGTTTAAACTGAAACATGCCTGAACACTCTGGGATGTGAGAATCACCACGGCTAATATCAGATCTTTCCACCACACCACCCAATGTGTAAAAATAAATTAAAAACCTAGCTGAGCTAACGTGCTTTTCCACTGCAGGAACTCGTGGGCCATTTTAGAGACCTGTAGCTTTTCCACTGGAGGAACCGCCCTGTACGACCTATTTATGTGCTATTTTGGGGTAAAAGCAAGTACCTAATCGAGGGTGTGTGTGTGTGGGAGCGTGTGTGTGTGTGTGTGTGTGTGTGTGTGTGTGTGTGTGTGTGTGTGTGTGTGTGTGTGTGTGTGTGAGTGTGTGTGCGTGTGAGAGGGTGACTGCTGGACGGGGCTCAAAACAAACTTGTTGGAAGACAACAACAAGCATAATTTAAACTAGCAAGATTAGCAAGGGAAATGCCTACGCTAGAGTTCGTGCAGTATAAAAGCGCCTTGAGAAACACACACTTGTCTGTCAGGCTGATTGCCAACTGGAGTGGCAGGGATGCAGAGACCGAACTGCCAGCTAACAGGGTGATGTGTGACCTGCGTGGCTACGACTGTCAGCAAGTCCAGATGGGTAAAAAATACTGAGGTGAGATGAGTCCCCCATAATATATGTGAAACACAGTGTGTGTGTGTGTGTGGGGGGGGGGGGAGGGTAGATAACTGCCCATAAAACACTAGATAAGATAGATTCATTCATTCAGCTCATACAGTATTGTGGGAATGTCCCCAAACACACAAATACATCCCTGGCTAGTGAGGGTGTGGGCTAAATGGACCAAATTCACCACATCTGTATCGTCCCTATGACAACAGTTTGGATGATAACCATAGTGAGGTAGTGTGTGATTCACTGATATCCTGGTTCA
>NC_137914.1:6633764-6638764 GCF_963457725.1 Sprattus sprattus
CGTTTGTGTGTGCGTGTGTGTGTATCATGAAGCAGTTTGTGTGAAATCTCTGTGTGTGTATATTTATGTGTGTGTGTGTGTGTGTGGGTGTGTGTGTGTGTGTGTGTGTGTGTGTGTGTGTGTGAATGTGTGTGTGTGTGTGTGTGTGTGTGTGTGAAATCTCTGGTGTCTTCTGCACAGTATATGAAACACATGTTGGTGAGAATTGTCTGATGGTGAAATAAATATGATGAGCAGGCTTTGCACCTGACATTCCAGAGGTACAGATGTGCAGGTAAATAAGTCCTCTTGAAACCACGGTAACAAGCCCTAAGCTATAACCTCACCACGAGGCCAGTATTAATTCTTTTCGACATCCATTTGTCTAACATGGGTGTATGTCCTTATATGTTCATGACCACAGGAGTATTTTATGAAGAAACTGTATTTTTCAGTTGATTTTGGCATTCGTTTTGTTTTTACAGCATTTAACAAAGAGCCAATACTCTATACCTCTACACCTCCGCCAACACATTCTCCTGAAGTCTAACTTTTAATGGCTGATGCCTGAACGCTCTTCAGGTGCCCTTCAGGATAATTATCTCCGGAGCATAAATACAGCCTCTCTTGGGAGCATAAATACAGCCTCTCTCAGGGGCGTAAATACAGCCTCTCTTGGGGACAAGAGCTGTGTGTTAGGGCCACTCACAAATTGAAAAGTGCATTACTCAATCAGCGGCAATAAAACCATCACAGGTGACACCTCTGTCCTTGATTATTTAGAGCCACGATGCATGCTCCCATCATAACTTTGGTTTATTGATACCGGGGGATGGGCAGCGTGACTAGGGTGGGCAGGGTGTTTATTGATACCGGGGGGGGGGGAGGCAGCGTGGGCAGGGTGTTTATTAATACCGGGGGGGGGGGGGGGGGGGGCAGTGTGGGCAGGGTGTTTATTGATACCGGGGGGGGGGGGGGGGGTGTTAGGGGTGGGCAGCGTGGCCGTAGGACAGGAGAAGATGAAGATGACAGCAGTCTCAAGGGCGATGTCACTCTGTTAATCTCAAGGCTTTTTTTCCCCACTTTAACCAGACTCAAGGGGCTTTGTGGAAGAATCAAGAGATCTGCTCAGTGTCAACCTCTGACTGAAAACCCACATCAGCGCAGTGCTTACAGGACCACAGACGTTTCTGGTAATTTCCGTTCACTGACCGCTGTTGTGATTGCAAATGACAAGACAGCGAGCACATGCAACATCCACACCATCATCATCATCATCATCATCATCATCCTTGTCGTTGTTGTTTATGCGCTTTCTTAGGAGAGAGGGAGATCCATGCGGAGGAGGAAAGGGAGGGAGATCCACACGGAGAAGCAGAGGGAGTGCCACAGCAGGGCCTACAGCTGACAGAGATCAAACCCTCCACATAAACTCTGGCCCTGGCTGGGTGTGTCAGGGCTGGTGGTCTGGCAGAGAGGAGAGCAGACAGTCCCTTGGCTGGTAGCGGAGGATAAATGACTGGTGGGGAGAGGAGAGGAGAGCAAACAGTCCCTTGGCCGGTAGCGGAGGATAAATGACTGGTGGGTTCATCCAGGAGGCCTAGGCAGCATCTGTCCTGAGGAGAAGATAAGGGGACGGAGGGGAGGAGAGGAGAGGGGGAAAGGGGAGGTCGGGAGGAGTGTTTGTCGAGTAACAGCACTGGCACAAAGAGAAGGACAGCAGAACAGGGGTCGACCAGGGGGCGTCTGGCACTGCGCCGGGTCAGAGCCAGTGTGGCTGTACCTGGTTCCGCTGGTCATGATGAAACACTTCTGATATTCATTAGCCTAACTACACATATTATTTGAAATACTAAGGATACTGTCATAGGACCTCATTCTTGAACGCAGTTAAGAAAAAGTTAAAAAGACATTTTGAAGAAATCGTAGATAGGCCAGATTTGAGTGTGCCCATGTTCTTAAGGGCTGAATTTGTGAGAAATCGTTGTCGATTACATTCACATTAATACTACAGACATCCTCAGATTTACGTATATAATTATAATAAAGACGAGGAATATTTGTATCATAAACAATTACATTTCACATTTATAGTCATGACTCTAAAATAAATGAAAGCACTACACGGACACTGCAGATGGCAGTGAATAAATAAATAAGCACTAAACTAAATTGCGTGGATATAGCCATAGTGGAATAGAAAGGACACATCTACATCCTGCAAAATCACCTGTAGTGTTAAGTCTGCGTTTACTGTCCGGTGCACCACCAGTGTTCGATTTCCACTTTGACATGTTTTTGATCAGTCTGAAGTTGCTTTCACGTTGCCTGTGGATTCTGTGTGCACACGGCCCTGTGGTTGCATGCCCTTAAAAGGAGCTGGCGGGGTGATCATTTTTGCAAATACAGGTGAATGCGCGTTCAATTTAAGAATCAGTGCACAGCTAAGAACACTGTGGCGGTTTAAGAACACATTTCCACGCGTTCATAAATCGGGCGGGGATCTTTCTTAGGGTTGGTCTTACAAAGGTCGGAAGAAGATATTTAAAAAGACACTTAAGAATATGTTCGAGAATGAGGTCCATTGTTCCTTTTCAAAGAATGAATGAGACCAGATGCAAACAGACCAAAAGTGACACGAGTACTACGTTTGTGTGGGACAATGAGGGACAATGCTGAGAGGTAACCTAAAACTTTGATTATAATGTCTATCTTACTGAATAAGAAACATTTTCATTCTGCCTTTCAGCTTGTAAGCAGCTGTGTAAGTTTGTTTTTTTCTGACATGGCAGAGGAGTTTATTGGCCTCACATCAGCATAGTTTGATTGACGGCCCTCACAGCCTCTTGATAACCGCCTTCGCTGTTCTCTTCTAAGCCAATCTGAAGACAGGCTTGGAGAAAAGATTTGCTATACTGCATTCGTATGAGCCAGTTTGCTCATCAATGTGTTCTTATTTCTGACAATTAAAATCCAAATGACCAATCACATTGCAGCACATGATGTCAAAATGCAGAAGGCGGGACAAGGGGTCCAAATGCTGCGCAGTAAAACGCATCCTGGGACGCCTGGTCACTCTGGGTCTGTTTTTTTTCCAAACTTGATCAAACAGATCTGCAAAACTGGCCTACACATAAACTTCTCTGGTATGTTCTATTTGAATAACCGGTCATCCTCTAAAGTAGTACAAAAAACCCAATCTTTCTTCTTATGCCCTTTGCTCCTCTTGGGTGCATAGGCCATTGACTAAGGTCCTCCATTTCGCTCGGTTGTTGGCAGTTCTTTCAAAAAAAACAATATGGAAGTATATTTACTGGTTGAGAGTCTCATTATTCATAATATGATATTTTTCTTACATTTACTGTATGAGACCATACATCTGCCATCTTCTAACCCTCTACACACATCATATTTTATCCTATAGGAATCTCTGACATTGTTTTACTGGCACCCTAGAGAAGGACAAGGAAATGCCGACAGGCGCTTACCTTGCAGCTACCCGTCCTCCCAGGCTTCTGAATGGAATAGTCCCTGTGCACATTTCCCTCTCTGTCTCCAATGTTAATCCAGAGGTTAACGAAGCAAGGTTTAAGGGCAGAGATATATTGTGACGGTTTTTCCACAGAGGTTTCGTGGTTTGGCCGCATTGTGATGCATGGTACATATTTTATTCAAATTGCTGAATTCCTCATTGTGTGCTGTTTATCAAATATGGGCCTCGGTCGTTATATCCTTAAATCTGTCGCTTGAATACCCCCTCTGTGTAGAAAAACAGAGAAAAAGAATGGGTTCCTTTGTCTCATTCTCAAATACTCATTCCATCGTTTGGTAATCAAGTTGTCAATTGCTGGGAGTTAAGCTTTTAAAAACAACATTCCTAGCATATTAAAAGGCCAAGGGTGTCTTCGTAAAAACAAGCGGTGAAGTCAATGGTGATCAAAGGAGGGTTTCCAATACTGCTTTTAATGACCAACTGCAACATAAAAAGATCCAAAATACTGCTACGAGGCCATTTCTGCACGATGGAGTTGTTTTTCCTCAAAAGTGATTATCTTTCCTGGAAAGTTCATACTCTCCATTTTCTCCTCTTTCATTGTCTTCTTTGTGTGTGTTTTTTTCCCCCTTGTTTAACTTGTATGTTTGCACTGAGGTGAGCCCGTGGTGTCGTCTGATAAGAGGTTGGCCAGCTCGTCGTCTTCGAAACCGTGAAACGTGGACGCTTCGCTTTCTGACGTGTCCCTGAACACTTCCGGCACGCCGCGTGTCCTCCTCCTCTGCCTCCTCCTCTTGTCCTTGGGCCGCCGAGCAGCACGAGCAGCTGACATGCATGACGGACACATCAGCATCAAGGCAAAAACACACACACGCGCGCACACACACACTCGCACACACACACACACACACACGCGCGCGCACACACCTGTAGGCCTCTCTTGAACATGTACATAATACATGCTCAAGTCAGCAAGGTCTCTAACACACAAACAGTTACGCACACAACACACACTGCAGTCAAGGCCTCACACTCATGCGCACAAGCACACACACACACACACACACACACACAATGCATGCATACAACACCATGCCTAGCCTCTCCAGCTGGTAGCACTTAAACAGAGGTCAGGGAGTCATGGGACAATTTCAGTAGTACTAGTCTCAACGTTTTGGGATTGTGTGTGTTGGCAGGTCTTACAGCTCCTATGCTGGATTGGACAGGCCAAAGAAGGCGTTGGTCTGAAGTGGACCAAATAATTAAAGCTTCTTTCGTAATACGGGGATGTCGAGTGAATGAACCATTGGTGTGGACAGAACCGCGGTTTTTCCAAAACAGAGCGTTGCTTTTGAGAAAATGGAAGTGAGGGTAAAAGCACAGAAATCAGAAATCAAAGAATAAACTGAAAGAACAAAAATTGAAGGTGTGATTTTTCCAACAAACCAACAAAAAGCCAACAAAGCGATGATGATTTGAACTGAAATTGAAAAGGCCTGCTTGTGGCATAATTCAGCCAAGACATTTA
>NC_137914.1:6643764-6901264 GCF_963457725.1 Sprattus sprattus
TTTGTCACGATCAAAACCAACTATTTTCGTCTGATTGTAGACCCATGTACATTTAACCCAGATGCTGCCAGAGAGGTCCGAAACTCTTTAGAGGTGATGTGTGGGTTGACTTTTACCTGATTTATTCTTCTTCTGGTGCGTCTTGGTGATGGTCTTGATGGGCGTCCACTTCTAGGCAGAGATGCGGTCATGTTGAATGCCCTCCATTTCAAAATTATTTGTCTTGGATGGATGGATGGAGCTGGAATCTTTTGGAGATGGTCTTATAGCTTTCCCAAGACTGATGGGCTGACAGTACCTTCTTCCTGATGTTCTCGGATATCTCGTTTCCTCTCGGCATTGTTGATCTGTGTGGGTACACCTTGGCACTACAGTAGTTTGGTTGGTTTCCTCTCTCTTTTAATCTGTGTTGCCCAAACCTTTCCCTAAGTATGTCTCAGATGATCGGTTTGCTCAATTGACTAATTAATCACCCAAATAAGTTTCACTGAATCTGTTACCTGCTTGACTTTATCAATTCAGCTGGGGGTTCACTTACTTTTGAAATGGACTAATTCCATGTTTCATGTAGTTTTTCGGCTACTCAAACAATTTCCTCTAAACAAGTACATGCAAATGATAAACATAAACCTGACATTTCATCTATGGAAAATTGGTGATAAAAAAATGAATAATCATGGTAAAACAACAGAAAACGCTTAAGTGCTCAAGGGGTTCACATACTTTCAAGTGGCACTGTATAGCTGAATATTCTACATATGACTATTAAAAACAGGATATCTATGGGGTTATCTATGGTGTCCCGCTGTGGGAATACCAATAGATCAAATCGCAGAGAGATAATACCACCAGTACTTGATTCTATTTACTCTGCAATATGGCCTTACTACTGTCAAGAGTACTCAAGACCACTGCTGTCTTTCAAGCGAAGAAAACTTGTTGTTGTTCATAACAAACTAAATAACACACACACACACACACACACACACAGACACAGACACAGACACAGACACAGACACATACACACACACACACACACACACTCTGTCATATTTAGGCTTCAGTTGAACTTCTCTTCCTCAGTTATGAGGCAGCTCAAACATCAAACGCCCATCGACAACAGGTATGGCTGCTTGATATGAAGAGTTCCAGTGCAAGGACATACCAGAGGAAATTACTTTAAGATGCACATCGCAACAAGAGATTAGGACGTTAAAAGGCAGGTCGATGCAACCGCATGCGATCGTACAGCATGACTTGTTTTCCCATGATACCTAAGACAGGAAGCTGTCACAACACAGCCTAAGATTCTAAAGCTAGCTTAAGCCCCAACAGTCCAACAACACTACAGTGAAAGCAACGCCACAGCGCTATGCAAGCGGTTAGCTCTCGCATTAGCTGAGCTGGGAATCTGCCAAAGCTTTCTAACATCAAAGTAGCGCGTACAGAGATGTTAGAGACATGCATGTCTTGTCGTTAGGACAGAAAAGAAAGAGCAACGCATTAAAGCAGAGTCGAGCAAACTTAGTTTGTCAGCCATTTAAGAAAAATTGTCAGATCAACATCATCAGAGCAGCTCAGATCAGCAGTAGCAGTAGCAGCAGCAGGTCACAAGCAGAAGCAAAGGGAGTGGGACAAATCCCGGTACCTGAGTTGGCGGATTTTGAGTTATGTTTTTGTTTGTATCTGTCTGAAACAGAGGAGACAGAGCAAAAAAAAAAAAGAAAAGAAAAGTAAGGGAGGGGAAGGGAAGAAAGGAAGATAAAAAAAGATAAAAATAACAAGAGTGAGTTTATTTTCAGACAGCCTGATTACACGAGAACTCGTATCCTCTTGCATTTTCCTCCCTTGCGCTTGCATGCTCCCACAAACTCTGAAACCACTGACAAAAAACGTCCATGCCAAAGAAGGAAGCACAGGGGGCAGCCATTAACCAATTAGGTCTGGGGAGGCACTGAAAAGAGCGGATCTCAAATGTCTTTTCTTTCTCGTTGCATTCCTAGAGAACAAGACAACATTGTTAATCAATAACACACACACACACACACACACACACACACACACACACACACACACACACACACACCACATAACCTTAAGGGTCATCACAGAACTCTTTCCTGGAGAAACGTCTTCCTAAATGAAAACTGATTTAAAAAATACTTTTGGGCCAGTGTACCAGTCGGGTTCTACCAACACCCCTTCATCAAGGATTCTGTGCAGAACCTTTATGTGTTCAACCAAAAACGTTTTCTCTCAGAGCACCCAAGTTCCGCCGATGATGCATGTACTTTGTCGTCATTTCACTGCAGACCTTCTATGCTACTTACTAGAGCTGTTGGTTTCAAATCAGGCCCTGATCGTGTGAATCAATGACAGATAAATATGAGCGTTTCTTACTATCGCAGACGTAGGGCTTGTCCTGGTCATCCCCAGAGACGGCTTCAGTTCTCCTGCGTCCACTGCCCCGACTCTGAAGTCCACATGAGACACACACAGAGAAGATGAAGTCATTATAGCATACCTTTTTTCTTCTTTTCTATCAGCACTCCTTTTTTCTTCTTTCAGTATATCTCTCTTTCTGTTTGTGTGTGTGTGTGTGTGAGTGTGAGTGTGTGTGTGCACATGTTTATGTGTTTTGATGCGTATGCTTGTGCAAACTCACTCTGCCTTTATTTCGATGCTTCCTCTTTGGGGTGTCCACTTCAAAGTCGTCGTCGTCATGGAAACCGTCCCCGTTTTCGTCAGCATCCAGAACCCTCTGAACAGCATGGGAAGGCACAGTATGAAACTCAGTACTTCAGACTAGGAGTCATGTGAGGCATAACCAAGCTGGAAGTTTAACAGCAAGGTGGCTACAGAGGACTTGAGAGGTGCGGAGATCAACCCAGGTGCAGCTCAGGCACCTGCACCTTTTCCGAAAAACTATTTCTTTATACTCAATTGTTCTTAAACTATTTGAATTTGGCTCCTAGCATCAATTTTCAGTTAAAAGCATGCTGTGTAACTATGCCTGACAGCTGCGTTTGATTTTTAATTCTGAGAGGCCGCACAAACCCCTACACCTCCCCCCTTCCACTTGGGCGAAGCAGCGCCCACGTCTCCCTGTCCTGCCTTTACTGCTGCCAGCCGGGTAGCGATACTCACCGTTAAGCCTTGGCGTTGTGAGATTAGAGCACTATTAAAACATAACAAAGGTTATTAATATTTGAGCTCAACAGCCAATCAGATGGACACCCCTCCCTTCCATGCAACTGAAGCACATGTGTTGATTGGCTGGGATTGTTGACGGCTCGGTCCATGCCACTATGTCTGTTTTCCATTTAAAGAGACAGGACTGTGTACTAACACCAGAGTTGTTTTTTAACTTCAACCACTGAACAGACAGCTAGAGGACCATGAGGAGCAATTAGTTGAATTTGACAAAACGTGTATGGGATTAGACTCTGGGATTACACATTTCATTTTTACATCAAGCAAGCTGGTCTGTTGTAAACTAGCCTTGTCAATGAAAAACGAGTGAAGCTTGTTAATTCTGTTGTCAGCCAATTTAAACAAATAACTACATGGTAATGGTCTATCTATGCAATCATATTTGGATCTCAGAAACGTTAGCCTTTTAGTCACTTTAAGCAAACTCAAATGTTTTGAAAATCAAGATGCATCGATAATCGGTTAAGAATCGATAATCGGTTAAGAATCGATAACCGGTTTAGAATCGAATTGTTGACCTCTGAATCGAAATCGAATCGTGGGGTGCCAAGAGGTTCCCACCCCATGATGTGCACATACAAATACATCGGATTAAATATAGGATTATTTATGATTTACTACACTTTAATAAGGACACACTTGATATAGCATAGCATCAATTACAGCTACTAATGCTTTGGGTACCATCTGATGCCTGATTACATCCTATATGTATTATATATATCTAATATATATCTATATTACATCCTTTATGTATTATATATATATATATAATATATATCTATATTACATCCTATATGTATTATATACGTATATCTAATATGTATAAATATTACATCCTATATCTGGGGCGGTTGGGGAGGCTTCCGACACACTATAGGGGAGGAGACGAAATCACTGAGAGAGAAATGAACAGGGGAGTTTGTAACGTGAAAGATGGCAGATCTGTACCTGGACTTTCTGCGCCATATTAAGAGCCAATCTGATAGTCGGAAAAGGCATTTCGCAATCTGACGTTTCACCTGAATCTCCAGGAGCGTCTCCTCCTCTTTAGCGGCGTTGCTCCTCTTGTCCAGCAGCCCCTCTCCCCTCAGCAGCGCCTCCAGGGCTGTGGCCTCTGTGGGGGGTACCTCCTTCTTGGCCATGAGCTCGGCCTCTGCCAGAGACACATAAACACATAAACACCATTTCAATTGGGTTAGGTCCGCTAGTGCCAGGGGGAGTAGCCCAACATAAAACTGTCTGGCAATTTGGAGAGAGAGGGAAGCAGAGACAGAGAGAGAGAGAGAGAGAGAGAGAGAGAGAGACAGAGAGAGAGGGAAGCAGAGACAGCAAGAGAGAGACAGAGAGAGAGAGAGAGAGAGAGAGAAAGAGAGAGAGGGAAGCAGAGGCAGACAGAGAGAGAGAGAGAGAGAGATATGCAGAGAAAAGGAGAGAGTGAGGGAGAGAGGAAAAGCGAGAGTGAGAGATAGAGAGAAATATTTAAAACCAGTATCCCAATGTCCCATGAACAGTGATAAATTGCCACGGGCATCAATGTAATCACCAGTACTCTAAAGATATCCTTGTGTTTATTATGACGCCCACAGAAGCAGACATGAAGGGCGTCTGTGTTTGAGCGCCTGAACTGCCTGGCTGCAGCCGCCTCGCTCTGACGCACCAGCTCGCCACGATCAATACCAGTGTCTGGGCCAATAACGGGAGATATACGCCAGGTGTCACGGACACAAGGCAAGGGCTTGAGGGTATTTTTATTTCGCTACCTACTGCCGTCAGGGGTGGGGCGCTGTGGGAGGGGGTGGGGGGGAGGCTTCAGACACACTATAGGGGAGGAGACAAATCACTGAGAGAGAAATGAACGGGGGAGTTTGTAACGTGAAAGAGGGCAGATCTCTACCTGGACAGTACACCATGTCTTCTTTAGCCTTATTTTACTACTGAAACATTGTTTTAATTGATTATGTCAGATTTAAACGGTAATTCCAGCTATGTACTTTTAAGGTCTGTTTGATCATTCTTTGTGGAGCTATGAGTATCTTCCAATTCATTAAGATGGAGCCTGATCTTGTTTGCCCGAGAATGCCAATAGGCGTTGCCAAGATGGCTGCCGAGTGGCAAGACTTGACTATAAGGACTTTGGCTAGGTCCTGCTCTGCTGTCAATCAGGGCCAGATCTGTTCTAGAGACAGCCTGAGGTGTGACGCAGGGTGGCTGCATTTCTGTGAGTCAGTGTGTGTGTGTGTGTGTGTGTGTGTGTGTGTGTGTGTGTGTGTGTGTGTGTGTGTGTGTGTGTGTGTGTGTGTGTGTGCATGCACTAAATGAAGTGGTATTCGAGTCTGCTTTGTCTTGTCTAGATTAGCACCATGTGAATGTATGCGAGTGTGGACTGTGCGTATGCTTTTGTGTATGAGTAGGTGAGTGTGTGTGTGTGTGTGTGTGTGTATTGTGTCAAAAGAGCCTGCAGACCTTGTGAGAGGTCCTTTATAAAGCACAGAGCACACCTCCCCTTCCTCCTTCTCCCTCCCTGTCTGCCTCCATCCCCTCCTCTCCCTCCCCTCCCTCCTCTCCTCTCCCTCCCTCCATCCCCTCCTCTCCCTCCCCTCCCTCCTCTCCTCTCCCTCCCTCCATCCCCTCCTCTCCCTCCTCTCCCTCCTCTCCCTCCTTCTCTCTCCCTCCCCTCCTCTCCCCCTCTCCCTCCTCTCCCTCCCTCCCTCCATCCCCTCCTCTCCCTCCCCTCCCTCCTCTCCTCTCCCTCCTCTCCCTCCTCTCCCTCCCTCCATCCCCTCCTCTCCCTCCCTCCCTCCATCCCCTCCTCTCCCTCCCTCCATCCCTCCTCTCCCTCCCTCCCTCCATCCCCTCCTCTCCCTCCCTCCATCCCCTCCTTCTCTCTCCCTCCCTCCTCCTACTTCTCTCTCCCTCTTTGTGTCTGCTGGGTTGACTTTGAGCTCACAGTGATGAGACCTCTCCCCCCCCCTCTCACATACAGATACCCTCCTATGCCCCCCCCCCCCTCTCACATACAGATACCCTCCTATGCCCCCCCCCCCCCCTCTCACATACATACGTGTGTGTGTGTGTATGTGGACAGCATATAAAGGCAAAGGTATGGCCTGTATGGTCTGTTTTCAGGTTTCTACTCATCTAGGGCTAGAGATGTATTTGGGACTACCATCTACAGATGAATAAACAACAGCACATATACAGTATCTACCTACACAAACAAATAAACAACAGCACATATATCTACCTACACACACATAATAGCACTACTACTGAGTGTCTGATTGGAACAAAAGCATGTTTGGAGAGAGAGGCTGGAGCTGAGCCAGGAGTGTTCGGAGTGTTATCGCTGCTCAGTAGGGGCCATGACACCTCTGCTCCATCTTTAATGAGAGTCAGCAGGGGGAGTAGG
The DNA here is from genome assembly GCF_963457725.1 of Sprattus sprattus. Classification (NCBI taxonomy): domain Eukaryota; kingdom Metazoa; phylum Chordata; class Actinopteri; order Clupeiformes; family Clupeidae; genus Sprattus; species Sprattus sprattus. Next base: position 6,650,390 of record NC_137914.1, read on the forward strand.
GTTGGAGGCAGGAAACAGGAAAGTGAGGAATCATGGGTAAGACAAGGCAGTCCCTCTATGCCAGTCCGGCAGCCATTGTTTAAAAAAGCACATATCCACCCCCTGTATAATCACCAGTAACCTTTTCACACAGACACAGTCACATACACACACACACAAACACGTGTGCACACACACACTCACACACACACACACACACACACACACACGCACATGCTATTCATTGTATGATTTAATAGCAGACTAAGTAGAGCTATGAACAGGCGGGAGTTTGCTAGTCCGCTCCCTCTCTGGCTCACCCTCCCACTCTTAGGGCTCCTGTAAGCCTTGGGGAGTGCAGATCACTGTTCTCTGGGCTGAATTGCCTCTGTCATGGACGCCGGGATTAAATGGCTCATGGCTCGCAGGAAGTGGTAGGGAAAGGGATGTTAGCGTGGGGGGGGGGGGTTGATTCAGGGGACAAATACAAGATCCATTCCCCCTTCGCCTTATCAAGTTCCTTAAATGTTCTTCCATACGACATTTCTGTCTGTCCGGTCCACTTCTCGTTAGTCCCTCTTTGCCCCTCTCTCTACTCACTGAGGCTAATGCTGCGTGGCTAAGCGGTCAGGGGGTGCTGGGCAGGGGCAGCAGAGGTGGGTAGCATTCGATGGGCTTCTGGAGGCTACAGGGAATGTAGGGGACGGCAGAGAGAGAGAGAGAGAGAGAGAAGAAAGAGAGAGAGAGCGAAGAAAGAGAGAGAGAGAGAGCGAGAAGAAAGAGAGAGAGAAGAAAGAGAGAGAGAGAGATAGAGAGAGAGAGAGAGATAGAGAGACAGAGAAGAAAGAGAGAGAGAGAGAGAGAGAGAGAAAGAGATAGAGAGACAGAGAAGAAAGAGAGAGAGAGAGAGAGAGAGCGAGCGAAAGGGAGAAAGTGGCGGGACGATGTGTGTGTGCCAGAACACAGAGGGGCTGTGTGGAGCAGTCCTAGGGTGAACCAGGAGACGCGAGGGTAATCAGAGCCAGATGGAGCCCAGAGAACACCAGAGGAGCCTCTGCAAAGTCACCGCAGAATAGGTGGAGGAGGAGAAAGAGCGAGAGAGAGAGAGAGAGAGAGAGAGAGAGAGAGAGAGAGAGAGCGAAAGAGAGGGAGATGGGGGAGGAGTAGACCGGGGGAAGAAGTAGAGAGAGAAAGAAAGAAGTGGGAGAGACGAAAAGAGGTAGGGAGGGAGGGAGAGAGGGATGGAGGTACACAGTGAGATATAGAGGTAGACAGATTGAGGGTAAACGAGAGGCCTGGGGAGGTGAAGAGAGGGAGAGAGAGAGAGAGAGAGAGAGAGGATAAGAAGGAAAGTGGGGTCAAGGTAAACAGTGCAGTAAAGGATACAGTGCTGCATGTGTGTGTGTGTGGGGGGGGGGGGGGGGAGAGAAGTATTTGTAAGGGCAAGTGTGCATGTGAGAGGGAGGGGTGTGTGTGTGTGTGTGTGTGTGTGTGTAGCGTGTAATGTTGTGTGTTTGTGTAGCTACTCCTGAGCCACATTGCATGGTAAAAAGGAGAGTTCAGTTTCTATAAGGACAAAGAGGCAGAGGAGGAAGACAAAAGGGGCGAAAATAGAGAGACAGAAAGAAAGAGAACAGGATAGAGAGAGCAGGGAAATAGAGGGAGAAAGAAGGAGAAAGAGCGAATGGCAGAGAGAGAGAGGGAGAGTGTGCCGAGAGAGAGAGAGAGAGAGAGACGGAGGGGACAGAGAAAGAGAACAGAGGGGGGGAAAGAGATTAAGAAAGAGAGAGCCAAAATGGCACAGAGAAAGATAATGCCAAGAAAGAGAGGCAGCACAGAAAGAGGGAGAGGAGAGGAATGGAGAAAGAGAGATGGTGATAGAGTGAGGATAAGGGAGAGTGAGAGAGAGGAGAAGAAATGCTGAGAGTGAGAGAGAGAGTGAGAGAGAGGAGAGTAAATGCTGAGAGTGAGAGAGAGAGTGAGAGAGAGGAGAGTAAATGCTGAGAGTGAGAGAGAGAGTGAGAGAGAGGAGAGTAAATGCTGAGAGTGAGAGAGAGAGTGAGAGAGAGGAGAGTAAATGCTGAGAGTGAGAGAGAGAGTGAGAGAGAGGAGAGTAAATGCTGAGAGTGAGAGAGAGAGTGAGAGAGAGGAGAGTAAATGCTGAGAGTGAGAGAGAGAGTGAGAGAGAGGAGAGTAAATGCTGAGCGTGTCCTTCTCTTACCGAGTCGCAGCTCACACAGGCGTAGCTGGGGATCTATAGGGGGGTGCAGCCGCCTCTTCTTCTTCCAGCAGCGTGCTGGGTAGGTGTACATCTGCCCTGCAGCCAACCCTGCGCCAACACAAAGAGGATATCAGGGAAAGCATGTGTACACACTCACGTACGTACACACACACACGCACACACGTACAGACAGACAGACAGACAGACAGACAGACGCGCACACACACACACACACACGCGCACACACACAATCAAAATGTATATGTACACCCACAGTAATCCAGGTGTGCACCCACACACACACACACACACACACACACACACACACACTAACAGCCAGAATTAAAAGCATGTACACAAATGCATACATGCGGGCAGAGACAACCACGCACCAAATACGAAAAACATTTTAAAACAAAATCACCTCACAGTCTCCCACTAAAAATGAAGAAAAAATAAATAAAACGTGCTGTTCAAACATTTCCCTGTGGAGAGTACCCCTGTGATTCCCCTGGCCTCTCTCACCACAGACACCTGATCGGCCCGGTCGAGGGTCTGGTTCTGGGCCTGACTAATCAGGCACTCGCTGCAGAGCGGGGCGACCCGAGTGGCTTTGCGCTTACGGGCAAAACTCTCATCAGAGGCTGTTTTATTTGTCACGATTGTTTTCTCAGACAGAGGACAACAGAGTTCATCCCTCTCTTCTTCTTCACTCAGTACAAACAAATGGATGGAATGAGAAGAGAGAGGAGGGAGGAAAGTGAAGGCTTCATATAGAGAAAGAGAGAGAGAGAGAAAGAGAGAGAAAGAGAGAGAAAGAGAGAGAGTGAGAGAGAGAAAGAGAGAATGCAGAGTGAAAGTAGCGGAGAAGATAAGCCTGGACTAAAAACATATAATAAACACTGGCCTGCCACTAAGTACAGGGTGGGGCCCACAGGCATCGCATGCGAGATGCTGATTCTATTTGTGTTGTTCTGAAGGAGAAGGCATGCTATTCCCCCCCCCCCCCCCCCCCACCCCCCCTTGGCACCCGTGCTGCATCTTGATATTCTCCCCCCCCCCCCCCAACCCCCCCCCCCTTGGCATCCGTGCTACATCTTGATATTGACTTGTTCCAAGGCCAAATAAAAAAAAAATAGAAGAATGTGAAGCTTCCACCAGATGAGTGCCTCACAGAGAGACCTGTTTCTTTTTTCTTTTTTATGTATCTGCTCACAGCTTCGAATCGGTACTGGAATCGGACAGCCCTGGAATGTACGAATGTGTTTCCACTCGGGCTCTCTCTTGTTAAAGACACACTCCGCTGACCCCTTCACTTCACATCAAAGGAGGCGCTTTTTCAGATACCCGCGGGCCGGGGCTAAGTGCACTGGCCGAGCCGAAGGGCTGCGATCGGTCCCGCCATTTGCCACTCTTGCGCGTGTGACAGAGGAGAGGCATGGTGTGTAGATTCACCATGGAGCAAGATGACTGTTGCAATATGTGAAGAATGACCACATGTCTGGCCACAATCTATTAAACCAAAGCCTTCATCTATCTGTTGAGCTATTGTCATTAGCCTTTATTCAATCATTAATCTATCAAGCCATTATCCATAGCCTACAATAAGCCACAGCCTACATCCATCAATCAAGCCATTGTCCATTGCCTACCTTCAACCATAGCCTATATATACACACATCTATCATTGATACTATACTATCCACACATGCACATGAACACTCTTGCACTAGCTTCCACTACTTGCAGCTCTGTCACAAGTAATGCACAATGTTATATGTATATGTAATATGTAAATACCCCACCCCCTGTGTACATGTTCTCCCTATGTGTTTTGTTTTTGTATTTATTGTGATTTTTGTATTTATTGTGATTCATGCTTGTTTGTAAGTGTAAGCTACTGGATGACCTTAATTTCCCTCGGGATCAATAAAGTATCCATCTATCTATCTATCTATCTACCCTATATTCTGCTATACTAGCTACATCCATCTATCCATCCCCCCATCCATCAGTCCTGTGCACTCCTGCCTAAAACATGATGCAGGTATGACACTCACCTGGTCCCCGGTGACGGCGCTCCATCCAGATGTAGCAGTTGTTCTGGGCCACGCCCGTCTGCGAGTCCAGGAAGGGCATGCGCACACTGCGCTCCGCACACAGACGTGCATTATAGCTGCGGCAGTGCTCGATGGCTTCCCTATAGAACTGGTCGCCTAACCTGAAGACAGAAAACACACACACACACACACACACGAACACACACACACGAACACAGAAGCAAATCAGTTTTGCAGCCTTGCATTTTCAGTCCAGTCCAGTCATCCACTGCTGAAAGGTAACTTGCATGACCCACTTCCTGGCTGGCATTTTCTGGAATTGGGCTCGTCAAAGTGGCGGCCCAAGTCCCGGCAGCTTCTATTCTATTCTATTCCAGTCCATCCATAAGCATTCCAAGTCACAGCATCCATGGGCTGAGACCAAAAGAGCTCAGAATCCTTCCCAGCACCTGTGCCTTTGGCTTCCATGTCACCCACAGCCCCCAGACCAAACTGGCCTACACCACCACCAGGTGCCCTCTGATACCTCATGGTGGGGATTTCCCCATTCAACATTCCAACACCCCCAGGAAAGGATTTTGAAGTAATGGATACATTTTTTTTCTTTTTCATACAAATATTGTGATGTGGAATGATAAAAACGTCTATTTTCCGTTGGTCTGGTAGTTGGCTAAGGTGCTAGCGGTAGCACCAGGGGGCTTTGTAAATGACTCTGAATTGGTAAGGTAGGAGCTACCGCTAGCCTCAAGGTGCTTTATGAATACAGGATGCTATCTGTGGTTGTTTTCGCTGTGCACAATTTTTGGAGTGCATGAGTTGCTCTGCTGTTTGTTTTTATGTGTTCTTTAAAGTATTCTCAGTTGAAGAAGGAAGGGAAATGTAGAAAGAGCTCTTCTCTCGCCCTGAGTGTGAGAGTGTGGCTATTAAAAGATGACGAGAGACTGGATTAAAAGGAGAGATGGACGTCAGAGCAGAGGGCCTCCAGAGAGAGAGACCGCATTTAGGCTTACGCTCGAGGACATCAAACTGCGGAGAGCTCGCTCAAGCGGTCAGGAGATGCCACAGTGTCGAGAGACGTCTGGAAAATGTGCCGCAATCCTAAATTATTTCTTCTGCAAGACCACAGTTCAATGACTAATTTATTAACCAAAACAACAACATCACCATATCGACCAAAGCTGTTTCTGTATGTAATGTTAGGATTGAACCTCAGATAGTTCATCATCACCATGAGAGGCTGTGGACCACACATTTTATGTCAATACAAACGACTACTACCTTCTCACACACACACACACACTCTCTCTCTCTCACAAACACACACATAAACACACACAAAGAAACACACACACACACACACACACTCACACACACAGGCCGTCTCCACACACACACACACTTACAGATACACACTCTCTCTCTCTCTCACACACACACATAAACACACACACACACACACACAGAAACACACACACACATACACACACGCACTCTACCATAGGAGACAAGTGATGAAACAGAATAAGTCATCGATCTCTTCCCCGTCAGGGCCATAGTATTCATCTCTGCCAGATCCGCACCTCCATCTGCCTCTACAACAGTGATCTGAGGCTGCTCTTTAGAACAGGGCTAGACACACAACCCAATTACACACACACACACACACACACACACGCACGCATGCGCACACATGTACGAACGCAAGCACGAACGCACACAAACACACACAATAACACAGGCTCCATGGCAGGGCCTTAGGTGGTGGATCTACACCATCAATCGAGAACACATTTCAGTCGTCATGGGGCAACCACAAGCACAAAGCCCTTGACAACACTTCCATCACCCCATCATTTAAAATGTAAAGATAAATGTGTGAGAATGCCTTCGCGGTTGACAGTGACGTGACCAAAATCTGGATTTTTCACTGCCATGTACCGTGAGATAAAGCAGTTGCCCCCATGGATAGAGAAACCGGACTTCAGCCAATATCGGATATATGCCATCATGTAAACGTACTGACTCACGTGACAGTGACGTGACAGTCACCTGTTTGCAGTCAGCGCTCTCACAGAGGGGCGGGACAGGTGTGGGTTGGTCCGAGAGAGAGAAGGACAGAAAGGTTCAACAAACGCAATGCTGACAACTGTAAAAAACACACTGTGATCCAACATGAACAACTTATAAGATCCGAGAAAGAGAGAGAGAGAGACAGAGAGAGAGATATAGAGAGAGAGAGAGAGAGAGAGAGAGGAGAGAGAGAGAGAGAGAGAGAGGGAGAGAGAGAGAGAGAGAGAGACAGAGAGAGAGATATATATATATATAGAGAGAGAGATATAGAGAGAGAGAGAGAGAGAGAGAGAGAGAGAGGGAGAGAGAGAGAGAGAGAGGCCTCTTCACCCCTCTCCATGACTCACCCCCTCCCCTCTCTGATTAGATCAGCCATCCCTGGGCCAGAAGATGCACAGATATGTAAGGAATGTCCGGCTGGACAAAGAGACAAAGAGTAGTGCTCCTACCCAGACCAACGGCACAAAGGCCTCCAGTGTTCATGTAGGGAGAGCAGAGAGAGCAGAGAGAGAGCGAGAGAGAGCGGGAGAGAGAGAGAGAGAGAGAGGAGGGGTAGAAGAAATGTGCAAATACAGGTGAGGGAGGGAGTGGGAGGAAGGCAAGATCATGAGAAAACACTATGTGTGTGTGTGAGTGTGTGTGTGTGTGTGTGTGTGTGTGTGTGTGTGTGTGTGTGTGTATGTGTGTGTGTGGGGAAATAACCAAACGCAGCGCTGCTCACAACAAGATGGTGTGGGACGGAAGATCCGAACACCGTGCGCTTAAGCGCCGGGCACTGGCATGACAAATCGCCCCCTCAGCCCTCTGTGTGTGTGTGTGTGTGTGTGTGTGTGCGTGTGTGTGTGTGTGTGTGTGTGTGTGTGTGTGTGTGTGTGTGTGTGTGTGTGGTGGTGTGTGTCCCCTCAGCCCTCCTGTGCATACTGAGTGGAGGCATTGAGTGCACACTGCTAGAGCAAAAGTATGCTATTTCAGTGCAGTGGTCATTTTTTCTTCGGGAACGCAAATCGATAGGCATGTGAATTCTGAAGAAGTATTAAAATACCTCTCCTAATTGCCTCAAGTAGTCAAATCATTTCCAAATGGTGGCAACAAATATTGACAAAAAGTTTGCTATTTCAGTGCAGTGGTCATTTTTTATTCAGGAACGCAAATCGATAGGCATGTGAATTCTGAAGAAGTATTAAAATACCTCTCCTAATTGCCTCAAGTAGTCAAATCATTTCCAAATGGTGGCAAAAAATATTGACAAGTTCATCCATTGTGATCTGTGCTGCTAGGCCGAGGTTTATAGTGATCCACACATTAACATTATCATATCATATCATTCATTCTCATGATTACATGGTGAGGAATCCCTATGGAGATCACTAGACATAGATAATCAAGACTGTTGTTCTTTCTCATGCTGAGGTTCTAAAACCCCATTACATCACTGTTAACGTCGTGTTCCTTGGCAACACCCTCGGCTGGACCTCTTCGGGGACTTTTCTCAGGACTTAATTGAAACGGTGTGGCTCGGTTTGAAACCGAGAGGGATTTTACATCTAGACCTGCGAGGCAAAAAAGGGACTTTTTTTTACACAGGGTTACACATAGTGAAGGTTTTGGCTGGATGCCAGGAGTGCTATATTGCTCTGGATCAAGTAAACAGCTGCAAGGTGCCTTAAAATGAGCCTTGTGAAAGTATTCGGTAGAAGTCAGCTCTGTAGGCCCGGCTACTACTACACTCAGATGCTTAACAGACATGCAGGGACCAACATCACTGGCTGCAAACAACTGCTTGTCAAGGAGGGCTTTTCTAAAACAACTGGGTTGCTACAGCACTCTGCTGTAATAAGAATTACATAACGCCAGTGAACCCACACCCAAAGTTTTAGTGGTACAATCTGCAATTCCCCAGGATAAGTAAACACTCACACTGTGTTCAGCACTCTACGTCTCTCTGTCTCTTTCTGTCTCGCTCTCCTTCTCTCCCCCTTCACTCTCTCAATCTCTCTGTCCCTCTCAGGGTTTTCAGTGGACATCAGGTCTTCGTGTAAAACTAAATGCCTGTGTTATCTGCTTGAGGCTAGTGAGGCCATTATGTAAGTGAAAGAGGATCAAATCTGACTGTGTCCTACTTGTGCGAGTGCCTTTGTCAAAGCATGCCTGAGCAAGCAGCTGTCCTTACAGTGAGTGCGTGGGTCAGAAGGCTTACGGCTCTCCCCACACACACGCTACTATATGCAACATAACAGACACACTGACATACAACTGAACAACCAGTACCACATATATATATGTAGGTATTTACACCACACACACACACACACACACACACACACACACACACACACACACACGTCCGCAGACAGAGTACACAATAACATATTACTAACTAACACACACCAACAAATGTCATCTCATTCACACAACGCATAGGTTTCAACTAACATACAACTAAAGAACACTTACAGACATAGGCCTACACCATCACATACACAATCTTCTCAACTCAACAGAGACACACGCACAGCTATAGGGCATTCAGAGTTGTCACTAGCCATGCCTGGTTACATAAGTAGCCTAATATAAGCTTCACATAGTGGGAAGCATGTTATGCCCGGTTCAGTATTATTCTGCACAGCTGTTCTCTCAGTGTCCTGGGCACTGTAACACGTCAACCAAAAACGTGAGGTGTGAGGATAAAAGGGTCGGCTTTTTTTAGAGTGAGGGATTCATTCTAGAGCGATCTGCAGACCACGTAAAGGAGGAAGAATCTCATCGGATGTGTTTTGGTTAGTCTTTAACGTATGATAATATCATGCGCTGCATGAGAGCAACACCGCCGGGCCTCTGCTGGCCTCGGCTTCATCTACAGAGCAACTTCCCCACACAAAACAATGGCAGACATCAATGAAAAAGACACTGTATCACGATCTTTCTATCTTTAGTCTATTTGCATCGCTCGCCCACTCTGGGAGCCGACTAGAAGCAGCTCCAGTTCAAGTTCACTGAGATTACCAACTCGAGCACTAGCCCATGAGCACTAGACGGAGGGACCCTCCTGAGCGAGCCTAGGGGGTCACGTGGGGGATGTTTCCACATCAACAGAGGTGACCGACGCTTATTTAGGAGACAGAGCTGAGACCGTGCCATAGGAAAAAGAATGGGAGAGAGAAAGAGGGAGGGACCAATGGCGAAAGAGAGATACAGAGAGAAGGAGAGAGAGCAAGGCAGAAAAGAGAGAAAAAAAGGGGAACAAGAGAGGGGGGGGAAGGAGAGACATAGAGAAGGAGGCTTGCAATCAAACATATACTGCGATAATTACTATGATTACAATTATTACCACAATCATGTTTTGTTGTCAGTGTGGAAATGTACATTTTTGATTTCCTCTTTTTTGGTGCTCACTGCTCCTTCATGTTCTGATGACTGGGAGGATCTGTTCTCTCCACCCTACGCCAGGCAGAACCTCCCAGTGCACGATGAGGGCAGGTGCCTATGAATAATCAATGGCCTCCAAGCCAATTAGCCATTATTATTATTTCTTTCACAGGCAGCGTTGTGTTAATTAGCATGGCATGTAGACGTGCGAAGCAAACACTCCAGGAAAAGATGTCTGATGAATATTCAACATGTATAGAAACTGAACGCCTTTAGTCTTTTAGTGGAGAGAGACTCCTCCACTCAGGACACTAACGAACAAAGAGTTATTTTCTTGTTCAGTGTATTCCGTTGGCAGTCTTTATCATGATCCTTCCGCCTTTCTCTCTAATTCACTCTTTCTCTCTTAAGCCTCCTCTGCCCACCCCCCCCCCCCCCCCCCCCGCCCAAAGCCCCTTCATTTTGAGTAAACTGAGGAATCACTTTTATATTGGGAACAACAGTGCCTCTTCAGAGAAACACCCCTTCATCCCTTATCTCCTCTACGCAAGCCCCTCTCTCTCTCTCTCTCTCTCTCTCTCTCTCCCCCTCTCTCTCTCTCTGGTTTTCTTTTCTCAATTCAGTTCTCTATTCAATGCCAGCCCCTTCTTACCTAAAATCTCTATCTCCATCCTTATCCATTGTCAGTCAGCCCCCCGCACACACACACAAACACATACACGTGCACAGCACACACACCCACACATACACGTGCACACACTCTCTCTCGCTCCCTCTCTTCTCTTCACCTCTGTTTGTTCCTTCCTGTGCCCCAGCTCTCTCTCCAACCTGAAATCTCCCTCTCCATCCTTACCCGCTGTAGGCCTCTGATACTTCTCCCCCCGTCACCACCACACATCACAAACAAATCACAGAATCAGAACCCACCACACATCACAAACAGAATCAGAATCAGAATCAGAACCCACCTCACGTCACAAACAGAATCAGAATCAGAACCCACCACACATCACAAACAGAATCAGAATCAGAACCCACCACACATAACAAACAGAATCAGAATCAGAATCAGAACCCACTACACATCACAAACAGAATCAGAATCAGAATCAGAACCCACCTCACATCACAAACAGAATCAGAATCAGAACCCACCACACATCACAAACAGAATCAGAATCAGAATCAGAACCCACTACACATCACAAACAGAATCAGAATCAGAACCCACCGCACATAACAAACAGAATCAGAATCAGAACCCACCACACATATAGTGACCATTTATCCTAAATTTGTCCCTTTGTTTGTCACTTGTTTGGTGGCGTTGATCAGGGGTATTGTTGACGCTTGAAAGAAAGGTAATCCAGCGAGGTCCGTTTAAAGCTGTTTGCTTTATTAACAAAATGATGGTACAACTTGTTTTGCAAATAAATAAATAGAGTTTAAACACAGAGCAACGAGGCCTATCCTCGCCATCACCGTTGCCAGATACCACAGCCCAAGGTCAAAAAGCTTTGTGCTCCCAATCAGCCGCGCCTACCACCGGGTCACGCTCCTATTTATCCTCCTTTTCACCTGTAGAGGGCACAAATCCTCGCAAAAATAGAAACATTAAAATAACATAAAATGAATACCGAAATGGCTCCTACATAACCGGCCCCTAATTGTATTTGGTGAGCAAAACAATTACTAAATTCAATCAAAATAGGAGCCTTAAAATCATTACGTTTCTATGCATCAAATCAAGCATATTACAGACAAGATAGTGAGAGTACTTGACCATTTTCATCTTGACTCTTCAAGCTTTGTCTTCATCACCCTCAAACAGAGCTTTGTCATGGGTCTTTTTATGATGCTGCTTTGGGTCTTGATTGTCACGGTGCACACAAGCCCTTTCTGGTCAGGGAAAACTTCAATTATTCTTCCTGCAACGCAGGAGCCTCTTTGTGCAGTTGGGTCCACCAAAGCAACATCTCCACACTGGAAGTTCCTCCTTTTGGTATTCCACCTTTGGCACTCTGTAGACCCCTCTGGTCATGATGAGTAGACCCCTCTGGTCAGTAATGGTGAGCAGACCCCTCTGGTCAGCAGTGATGAGTAGACCCCTCTGGTCAGTGATGATGTGTAGACCCCTCTGGTCGGTGATGTGTTGACCCCTTTGGTCGGTAGTGATGATAGACCCCTCTGGTCCGTGCGTAGACCCCTCTGGTCCGTGCGTAGACCCCTCTGGTCCGTGCGTAGACCCCTCTGGTCAGTGACGAGTAGACCCCTCTGGTCAGTGACGAGTAGACCCCTCTGGTCAGTGACGAGTAGACCCCTCTGGTCAGTGACGAGTAGACCCCTCTGGTCAGTGACGAGTAGACCCCTCTGGTCTGTGGCGAGTAGACCCCTCTGGTCAGTGGCGAGTAGACCCCTCTGGTCAGTAATGATGTGTAGACCCCTATGGTCTATGTCCGCCATTCGTCCTTTTCGTCCTATTGGTTCCTGACGCAAGCTGTTGAGCACATCTACAAGACTGTTGGTTAAGTCAGGCCCTTTGAGCACTTCTGCATTCAATGCTTTTCCACAAAATGATGCTCCACAATCAAACACAACCTTTAATTTTCGTTTCTTTGGGTGGTAAACTTCATCGTGGGACAGGTTCCACACCTTTCTATCCATTCTGGTCAGTTGCCCCTTTGGCACAATTTCTGATTGTCCTTTGCTGGTTGTGTCATTCAAAGCAGCATACACTCCATTCATGACTGACTGTTTCCTGAATTTGAATTTTCTTTTCCGGCGTTGGAGACGTTGTTCTGCAAGGCTACAGTTATAAGGCAATGTACCATGATCCTTCCTAAATGGTAACTTTAGACTGTAATGTCCATCCACAATTTTAGAAGATTCATCTGTGATTTTCAAAAACTGTTTGTCTTCAATGGACATTTCCTTCACCTCTTCGCACAAATTCGCTGAAATTCGGTTGACTGTATGAGACTGAATTTCATTGGTAGATCCTTTCCCTACTGGGCCATTCACTACCCATCCGAGCATTGTTTTCATTGCATATGGGCCGTCTCCTTCACTGTTTATGACTTGCCAGGGCTCTATTGCTTTGGGTGCGTTTGTGCCTATCAGCAATTCAATGCCTGCATCAATGGTGGAAAGTTTGACATCTTTAAGATAAGGCCACTTTGATAGAGACTTCTGGTTGGGTATGTTACTCTTTGTTACAGGAATCTTTGTTTGTGTGTATGTCTCTGGCAGAGTTATGAACCTGTTGTCCTGAAGTCCACTTACTTCCAGTCCTGTGATGCTGTTAGTAGACATCGTTTTCTCCTGGCCCATTGTGCGCAGCGTGATGCTTGTTCTTTTCCCTTGTACGTTAAGCTGGCGCATTAATCTATCAGTACAAAAGGTGGCCGAGCTGCCGGGGTCAAGAAATGCATAAGCTTGTATAACTCTGCTGCCCTTGTTTGATTTTACCTTAACAGGTACGATGGACATCAGACACTGTTCTTCACCGGCCCCAGTTTGACTGCATGTTTCGAGGGACACCAGGCCTGTGTTCTTCACCCTGTTGGGTTCCTTGGCTGTTTCCTTATGTGTTTCCTGTTTTCCTGCTCCTTTGTTCTGCTCCACTTGTCCTATGTGCAGTACAGTAGGATGCGCCCTCTTGCAAATGGTGCATGACTGACGCTTGTTGCAGTCCTTACTCATATGGCCTGTTAAGAGACATGCAAAACAGATACCTCTTTCCTTCAAGAATGTGATCTTGTCAGTGTGACATTTCTTTTTAAACCAAGAGCAGCTTGCCATTAAATGTTCTCCTGCGCAAAACAGACAGTATGGCCTATGTTGGCCTGGTGATGGGCTATTCCACTGTTTGTGATGAGTGGGGATGACATCAATGGTTGCTGCATTGGTTGTGAATCCCTTGTCACTGAATTTGGTTTTCACGGAACTTGAGTGAATGGGCCTTGGACCTTGTGCTTTTGGTGAGGGATCTTGTATATCACCAAAGACAGGATCTGTCAAGATTTTGACTTGTCTTTCGATGAACTCAACTAAGGTTCCGAATGTGGCTCTGCGGTTTGTAGTTTCTTGAAACTTGCATACTTCTACTCTCCATCCCCCTCTCAACTTGTAGGGCAATTTGCTGACTAACAACTTCAAATTAGAAGCCAGATTTAATTCATCCATGTAGGCAATTTCATTCATGCCATTCAAGCAACCTCTGAGGTACAGAGCATATGATTTCAGGGTTTGTGAATCCTCAGATCGAATGGAGGGCCATGTCAATGCCTTTTTAATGTATGCATTGGAGACTATAAACTCGTTTCCAAAGTGCTCTTGGAGCAATTCTTTGGCTCTTGCAAATCCTATATTTGCGTCTAAGAAGAGACATGTCTTAACTAGCTCTCTGGCTTGTCCAGATGTATATTGCTCTAGATAATACAATTTGTCCTTTGCATTGTCAATTTTGCTCTCTATAATATGTTCAAATGAACTGATAAAGGATCTGTAGTCAATTGGATCATTACTAAAAACCTTCATCTCCTTTCGTGGCAAGAATGTTTTGTCCTGTTGCCTAATCAAAGATGCTGTGATGTCATTTTGCCTCTGCAGAATTTCATAGACAGCAGTGTCTTGTTCTCCAGGAGAGGTCCGAGGTGCATTCCCTTGGGACTGTCGTCCTGCTTGGGGTGCCAAGTGGGGCTGTGATGGACCTTGGGGGTGCAGAGTGGTTTGATGAGAGGACCTATGGCGTGAAGGCTCATAAGTATGGCTTAGGAGTTGTGGCTGAGTCGGTCGTTGACTTGGCTGGGCAGTGGATCTGTACAGAGATGTATCTGGCCAGACGGGGGGCCGCACAGATGGAAGGAAATACGGCTCTTTGCTGGCATGAAGTTGCATTGGTTGAGGAGGGAGGGCATGTGATTTAAGTCTAACACTGGCATCTTGCATTCCTTTGCTATGCCCCTGTAATTTAAGTGTTTTCTCCAAATGCTCATTCATTCCATCTCTCTGTGAAACACTGCTTTTTCGGTCACTTAATACATCAAGTTTGGCATTGGCTGCATCTAATTCACTTTGGACAGCTAACATTTCCTTTTGTTTTCTCAATTTTTCTTGTCCTTCAGCCAATTCTTTCAATTCAATTGCTTGTCTTTGGGCTAACTCTGCTTGTCTTTGCGCTAATTCTGCTTCCTCGCTCTCTATGGCGTGCTTTTCTTTAAGAGCCGCCAATCTAACTTCTAGCGCAGCCTTGTCCGCTGCTGCGCGACTCAAGGCTGTGGAGGTTGAAGAGACCTTTGATCCCGTTTCGTCTACTTTCCTTGCATGAGTTGCAGAAACACTGTCCTCAGGTCTTATTTCCTCATCATCATCATTGCACCGTTTGTGTTCAACTAGCCATGCATTCGCCTCCAACAGGAACGATTTATTAATCTCTCCTTTAGGTTGATACCACACGTCATCAGATTCGCGTTCCTCTTCTGCCAATACATGCTGATAATCGTTGTGACTAGCTTCAAATTCACCCAATAAATCATCATATTGTGCTACATTTTCCATCACTTGTTCTACATTTGACGGAACAATCATCAATTTTTTAATAAAGTTCATCTTGCGTGTAAGCATTCCAAGTTTTATCTTTCTCGATTTACGCAAATCTTTTGCGGCTTCATTTTCATCCGGCTCAGTTGGCACATTTGTGTCTTCTGGCTTACCGTGTTCACCAGCCATTGTGTAACAAAAAGGGAATAATCTTCCTAAAAATCAAAGTATCCTTTCCAAAAATGTTTATGCTCCGTTGCAATTAAACAATCCAGCAAGGGGGCAAATGCGCGCATAAATTAACAAGCAGCGCTTAACTTTCCTCTAATAACTTAAAGTCTGATCAAACTTGAGCCAAAGGCAATCCATAATTAGAACAAAAATATTATCTAACTAATAAATCCAATCTTCGGCTCCTAGAGCTCTTTGTCCATGAAAACTGTACTTTTTAAAGTTCAGAGGCCTACCGCAATCTCGTGCTTTGTTTGCATCGGCTTTCCTTTGTTCCTTTGCGGCCTGTTCCTTGCGTGGCTTTGGAAATCCAATCCTCGTCGTAATCCAAAGGGTTATCCAGATCCAAAAGCGAGCTTTTTGACTAATATAGTGACCATTTATCCTAAATTTGTCCCTTTGTTTGTCACTTGTTTGGTGGCGTTGATCAGGGGTATTGTTGACGCTTGAAAGAAAGGTAATCCAGCGAGGTCCGTTTAAAGCTGTTTGCTTTATTAACAAAATGATGGTACAACTTGTTTTGCAAATAAATAAATAGAGTTTAAACACAGAGCAACGAGGCCTATCCTCGCCATCACCGTTGCCAGATACCACAGCCCAAGGTCAAAAAGCTTTGTGCTCCCAATCAGCCGCGCCTACCACCGGGTCACGCTCCTATTTATCCTCCTTTTCACCTGTAGAGGGCACAAATCCTCGCAAAAATAGAAACATTAAAATAACATAAAATGAATACCGAAATGGCTCCTACAACACATAACAAACATAATCAGAATCAGAATCAGAACCCACCACACATCACAAACGGAAACAGAATCAGAACCCGCCACACATAACAAACGGAAACAGAATCAGAACCCACCACATACCAAACGGAAACAGAATCAGAACCCACCACATACCAAACGGAAACAGAATCAGAACCCACCACACATAACAAACGGAAACAGAATCAGAACCCGCCACACATAACAAACGGAAACAGAATCAGAACCCGCCACACATAACAAACGGAAACAGAATCAGAACCCACCACACATAACAAACAGATTCAAACTGATCGGACCATGGCCTCACTTTCCCCATATCAAAGCCCCAACAGCAGCAGCACCACATCTCATCGCAGTCACTGGTGCTGAACTCTCAAAACAATACACAGCGCTTACTAACTCACACTCGGAAGACCATGATAGCACCACGGCAATGTGATTTCCTCACAATTCTCTCATATGTTCAGACTATCCGATGACAGAGAAGAAAGGGAAGTTGGTGAGGGTGAGTTTGGCTTGAGAAGAGCTTCTCTGAGGGGGGAGACGAGCTCAGCAGTGGCTGGGTGTATTGGCCGCTGTGCAAGAAGAGCCAGGGCTGAGGTGATCTGTCACAGTCAAGGCTGCTATATGGGGGGGGGGGGGGGGGGCTGCCCCACTCTCACACAGGACCACACAGGCTCATTGCACACTCACTCATTAGTCCAGTGGACAGTGAATTACCCCCACGCTGCAGACTATGGGGGATGGCCATCCAGCCACTTAGGTGGGGTACCTCACCGCACTGTGATGACTGCGCTATGACTACTGTTAAATGATCCAGAGACTATCATTTCCAGTTCCGATGGGCCCAGTGCAGCAACAATGCTTTCGGGGAAAGGCCTGAGCAGTGTTTCTGTGGATGGTGAAGAAGGAAGTGCTAAAGTACCCAGGAAACACCATGAAGCTGTGGTCAGGGGCGCAGATAGCACTGGGGACGGGGGGGACCTCCCAGATTCATAGTGACCCCGATCCGTCCCCACCATTCTCCCTACGTTAGGCGACTAGCATCAGTTAAGAACTCTGCACAGCTGATTAGGCGATGTTAGCGTCCCCCCCAGTTTAAAAATCCCATCTGCACCGCTGGCTGTGGTACATATTTCAGTTCATTTTGTCAGACCGTAAGACCTCCGCACCAGACCAAACAACTGGCTTTTATGACTTCCAGTAAACGTATAGGCTTCCATTGTTGAGAGCAATGTGTTTTCAATTTCATTTCGGTGAGAGGAAGACAGACTGAGAAAAAGAGAGAGAGATGCCAATCAAAAGTGATGTGCTCAACGAAAGCGCAGTATCATGTGTCATACCAGAACTTAAGAGCGCAGCAGAGAGGGAATCTACTTAAAACGGAAGAGACACATTCTTCTCTCGCCATAAACTCAAACATATAGCTTTTCTTGGCGATCGTGCCTTTGGTTTCGACATTTGCACATGATTTGCGGCTGTGTTTTCAACTGTGAAGTGAAATATTTCAGATTCCACATAGGATCATGTATTGTTGTCCTGAAGTACCTGATGTATTTGATGATTCCTCAGAGTTTGCATACGCAGCTCCATGTTCACTATTCTGGTTGACAATACCATATAGTATTTATTTATGCCTGCTCTTCCTGGACTCTCCACTTTGCACTATTGTTTATCCATTGCACTGTTGTATTGTATTGTTTTGCACTGTTGTATTGTATTGTTTTGCACTGTTGTATTGTATTGTTTTGCACTGTTGTACTGATTTGCACTGTTGTATTGTTTTGTGTGTGATGTATATATGTGTAATATGTGTAAGCACACTGAGAGCCACTCTGCACTAAGACAAATTCCTTGTTTGTGCAAACTAACTTGGCCAATAAAAGCTGATTCTGATTCTGATTCTGATTCTGACTCCAACACTGTGGGAACACACTGCCGATCGGGAACATGATTGTGTAGAAAGGAAGTAATGAACACAAATCACCTATTCTTCCTGAGACTTTAATCCTGTCAAAAATGTTCACAGAGGTCACCACCACACCTCTTGAGAACAACCCAGCCAGATAACAAACAAACATAATGACAACAACAACAATAACAACAACAAAACAAGTTATTTCAACAGTAAGTACACTCCCAAAGCAAAGGTATTTTGGATCGGCCTCTTGTGATATAACCGCTCATAGTCTCCAAACTGGATGGGACTAGAAGAAAAGAGTCCGCGGTTCAGGCAGGACCTTTGCTGGGACATAATGAGAGAGGAGGACAGGGGGGGGGCCTGGAAGCCAATGGACAGGCATGGAGGGGGGAGGGGAGATCAAGGTAATGTTCCCCATAGACCCCAGCCACACTGCTCCTGAGGCTATGGCACAGGCTGTACCAGAAGCTGAGGTGAATGCTTTCTCTTTTCTCGCTCTCTCTCAGTCTCTCTCTGTCTGCCTCTCTCTCTCTCTCTCTCTCTCTCTCTCTCTCTCTCTCAGTCTCTCTCTGTCTGCCTCTCTTTCTTCGCTAGAAAGACCTTATACTGCATGGGGGGGGGGGGGGGGGGGGGCACATAGTGTAGTAGGCACATAAACTCTTTCTCTCTCTCTCTCTCTCTCTCTCTCTCTGTCTCTCTCTCTTTCTCCTGTCCAGAGCATAAAGAAAAACATGTGCAGATTACATGTGCTTCACAGGAAAAGGGCATAATCGCTCCGCAGAGTCCCGCCGTGAAGCAGTGCGGGGGCCGCTCCCTCGGCCAGGACACACAAAGGGCTCCGAGTGCCTCTGTGTTATGACAGCGGCTCTACTGCACAGGCCAAATTCATCCAGACAGACAGTGCACCCCCCCCCACCCCTCCTCCTTCTCTCCCCATCAGTTTAGGCTCACACGCAAGATTGGGGGGAGGGGACCAGGTTCCCATGGCTGCACACACACACACACACACACACACATCCTCATATGTACACAATACATCAATTTACATACTGATAAGAGGACAAGAAAGACAGAGAGGTTTTTTGTCCAATGGGGGATGCAACAACTGGAGAACCCACGCGTTATCCTGCGTGGCTCCTGATGCATTCTGGGACTATGGGGGGGTGGCCATTCGGAGGCCAAGTTAGCGACAGGGAGCTGGGGGAGCAGATGGGCTTCCTCTCCCCACCCAGCATCACCTCTCCTTTGCCCCTCATCCCAACAGATGGGCCCAGAGGGACGTGGGGGCTGCGCTAATCTACATCACTCCAGCACTCAAAGAGCGCTGATCAACAAACACACACACAGGCCACAACATATACAATACACACACACACAACACACACATCTAATGGCTTTGCATAAATCTTTTCCTCTGAATATGTAGCAAACAGATTTGGGAGGTCAAAGAGGAATAAAGCAGGCACCACTAGTTTCACAGAATTTCATAATGCTGAGCAGGTTGTCTTTGTTGACGGTCTTCCATAAATATTATACTCTGAGCCACATAGACTAGAGGATACAACCTTTATTGATGACAAATTGTATGTTTTCAATACTTGTGACCTGTGCAATCTGTTAGTGTACACACCCCCCACCCCTCATAAAAATGAAAACATGGTGCAAGAAAATTTAAGATCTGGTTAAAATCACATTTCCTCATCAGCCCGTAATGAAAGGTAAACAATGTTCCCCTTATTCCCAGAAGCCGTCAACAAATTACATCCCACAAGCCTTGAGACTAGACAGGGTCTGTCTCTTGTCAATTGCCCAGAAAAAGAGAGAGGCATCTCAGCAGTCTGTGGGTGAAGCTCTTAAGGCTCCACTGTCTACTCTCAATGCACGAGTCTCACCTGCCAAACTAGTGATATTTAAGATAAGTAGAGATCTGATCCTGCTATTTTGAAAGGTCTTTTTCTTTGGTAATTTTGATAGTGAGAAGCAATAAATAAAGGAAAGAAGAGGGAAAGAGAACAAGGAAGAAAGTGCGTGCAACCTAATAAGCAGATCATGTCACTTACAAATCCAGCTCCCTTTCTATCAACTACCAAGGCACCGTGTGCCACAAAAGCCTCGTTTCTTTGAATGGTGGACTGCCTAAATAGTAAACCTAAACCGAGAGGTAAGCCAGAAGGAAGGGGGAGGCGGCCCCTAAACATATTTCTCACTGCAGGGAAAATATAGGCGTGATATCAATGTCTGATTTATATCTCGACAACCGGAGACTTTCCCGACAAGCTAGTGAACAAAGGGCTTTTTTCCCCAGGAGTAACCCTATTCTGTGCAGACATTTTTAAGTGGCTAACAGAATAGTCTGGGAAGAATTTTATATTTGTTTCTGCACTCTTAAAGTCACTTGTGTGTTCCTGATTCAGGACGTCCATTGAATGCCACTAAAAGTCGTAGCCTACATAGGTAATCGTTTCTCATTCTCGCAACACAAAACTCATGGCTTGGACACGAGTCATGACAGTAGGCCTATAACATGCTAATAAAGTTGGCCATAGGCACGGGTACTTAATGTTGTTCACGCTATTTTTACACTTGTCAAATATTTACAACTGTTTACTATTTCATATAAGCTACGTTAACGTAACCCAACATGATATACCTCACACGTGTTCAATTCTAAAATAGTGCGTAGCCTTGATTAGACAATTCTGAGCAGATTTAAGCGTGCATCTTTGCACGAGCCGTCCCGTGAACAGACACTTTATTTAGTAATAAACTAGCATAGAAAATGTTCCCGCGGCCGCATGTCTGATGGTGTGCCTTGCGGAAAGGCGCCAGTCGTTACACAAATGATTTCGACGGAGTTGTAGCCTACGATTTTGCCTACATGATATTTTCACGTGTTTACTAACGCTGCAACTGAGGCAATGAGTGTAAATGTTACACTCTTAATTTGGGTATTTTTTTTTTCTGAAATTCCTATGTTTCCGCTGCAATACTTAGACACAAAAGATCTATTCAAACAATGATGCCTTTTTCCAGGTATATGTTGGACACGGTCAGTCCGCCCTCGCTAAACTGTATGCGCACTGTCAAAGAAGTGAAGTCAAAGAGTTACAAGCAGCAAATATATAGGTCTGCTCTATTGGTACATTTTCATAAATCCGTTTATTTGGTGATGAAGGCAATGCTTAACATTTCAAGCGCGATCCAACCTATCATAGCCCAGTTGTCTGTCTTCTGGAGTACAATCCCGATAAATACTATTTGTAAGAGATGAATGCAAATTATATGAAGACATTTCATAAAGCAGTCGTCAGATATATATTCAAGCTCTATCTTGAACAGCTTCTTATGTTCTTCTATACCTCCAAATAACAACCCTGGGTCTATCTAGTAAGGGGTAAATGCACGAAAATATTAAATGAAATTTGCAATTTACTTACCCTTTCATTTGATTTTGAATGACAGTCGCCATTTTGCCACACTGTAACCCAATATTCCAAATCTCAGAGTTCTTTAGGACCTCTATGAAAAAAAACATCCAATACGGCCCCCGTTGTCCGGCTTTTTGACCAATACAGCACCGCTGCTCAGAAACAAGGCGTGGTTAAGACGAAAACTGTCAAAACGTTCAGATGGCAGCACTCAATCAAAGACAGATTCAACGGGATAACTTTTTAGCCGCATTCCATATCAGGCGACCCACTAAATAAATAGGTTACCCTGTAAATTAAACTTGCTTCGAAATTAGGAGTGATTTTTATTATAGTCTTACATAAATGTATCCTAACTCAGTTAGGCCACTGGGGGGATGAAACAGGTCTGAAATTTAGAAAATTAGGTTATGCAGTGAACTATAAAATAACTAATGGTAAATTATATTGTTTTGACCAGAAAGGTCGGTTGTCATTATTTAAGGCTTTGTTGCTCGAAGAGGCAAGATGCAACATTTATTCAGCCTATTTGAACCAATGTACCATGACAACTCACAAAGCCATGAACACATAGGCCTAAAAAATCATATTGACAACTAAATAATGACTGCTTAGGTCTATACTCTAGCTGAATGTACACTAAAATACCTTTTATACAGCTTAATTTAAATAAAGTAATTTCTCAACATGAGTAAGTTCTCAACATGAAAAGAAGAAAGTGGATTTCAGGACAATACAAGCCTTGTCATTAACAAACACAGCCAAGTTAGTCCATAGCATTTTCACGTATAGTGTATTTGGGAATATAATAAATATTTTCAAAGAAGGTCAAACTGCTGTTAATTCATATTGATTTGAGCAGTAAAATATTTTTGATATCCCTATAGGAAATCTCCTTGATGACAACCTAGGGCCACTATATACAGTATAATAGGAAGTGGTTGTATTTACCTATCAAAATAAAAGCACAAAGACTTATAAGCGGTCCCCTTAAAGCAGCAATACGGAGTTCTGTTCCAAAACTAGTAAGCTAACTACCTAAAAGGCATTCAAAAACCTTGCAAACGCCACCAACAGCCCAGCTGGCACTGATAGAAGCTTGCCAACACACAAGCTGGTGTCTTTTGGCAGTATAGCTGGCAATGTCAATGCGTGTGAAAGCTTTTCTTCCATTTTTGCAGGATGTCCCAGCCCGTTACACAGAACTACATAGGGCATATATTGGATGGCTATGGGGAAGACACAGGTGTTTGTCTGTCCTTCACATGACCATATGCTATCAAAATTAATTTGAGGATGGTACCAAAACTAGTTGCCTATAAACCATACCTCAAAAAGTTTCAAATTGTTGCATAGTGTTACTTTAAGGCTTTTGATGAGGCATTCCAACAATGCCATCATACATCTGAGCAGCTACTTCACACGTTTATCCATACCACAATGTGTTTTTTATAGATATGATATATGATAATTTACTGAAGACTTTGAGTTTCAGTCACATTTCAAAGTGAGAGCTACAACAAATGTAATCAGCAATATTCTTGTCCTTGATTAGCACTCCATACCACCAGTAAATGTCTATGGAATTTGAGATGGTAACATGTTCATTATGCAGTGCAGCGAAGACTATGCTATATTTGTGTGTATTCTAATTGCTGGATAAACCTGCATTAATATAAACATCTCTGTTGGAGACACAAGTAGGCCCAAAATTCTCTGACATTTAAAAATCATCACAAAGGGGCTTGTATCAAAACAAAATACATGTGCAGCAAAAAGTTATCATGAAAAGAAACTGGCACATTTCTGGCACTGGCCATGAAGATTTCTGGGGCGAAGTGAATCACATTAGCACATTATCAAATATCTGCTGTATCTCTTGGCTTTGTTAGTGTGTTTAATCAACATGGCAGAGGTGTTTAAATTGCATAAATTGCTAAAAAAAAAAAAAAAAAGTACCTGATATCTAACACCCAGTAGGCTATAGGCCTACAATATGCCTACAGAACACATTTTTGTAGCATAGGCTCCAATGCCACTGTAACTTATTGTTTAGACCAGTTGGCCTATAGTTACATAATCCCCATAGTTCTCAACAGATTAAGGATTCTTACAATTATTGAACTATCTTGGTGTAACTTGCTATGTTCCTATTACTATCTTCACCAAGAAGGTTATGTTTTCAGTATCGTTTATTTGTCTGTTTTGTTTGTTGATGTTTTGTTGAGCTACGCAAAAACAGGCCGACTTTCGTAAAACTTGATGGAAGTGTGGAGTCTGGATCAAGGATGGAAGAACCCGTTAACTGTAGTAGCGGATCTGTTCTGTTTTTAGTTTTTTTTTTTTTTGCGAGATAGATTATTTGCCTTTGACGAGGTTTGTGCTTCGAGTGGCCTTTTAGTTTAAAAAGTGATATTTTGATATGAGTACAGACTTACCCGGAAGTGGATGTTCGCTTGTCTCGTGTGAGCTTTAGCAAAGAGTTCTATGACCAAATTGTTCATTTGTTTACATTAATCGCCGCTTAAACGCTTCGTTGTGTAGAACTGAACTACCAGTCGGGCAAGTAGTTCATCTTTCATGGAAGTAGTCACTGTAAAATTGCTAGTTTGGTGCTGGTTAGCTAACTTGTTACTTTGTTGTTGTGTTGAAGAAACAACACATTTGACTGCAGTTTGAGGACGTTTAATGTAGCCGGTTAGCTAGCAAAATAGATAGCAATCATTTGTTATTTCCTAGATAGTTCAGGGTGCTGTCTCTGTCGTCATAACGTTTGTCCTGACAAAGGTAGACACCTCTAGATGTATCACCTAAATTAGCTGTCAACTAGTGTTGACTGTAGCCTGGCTCTGCTTCATTTCGTACCTGTGCTGGAAGCAAAGGCACCTGTTATTCAGAGGTTTGTGTCATCTCAGACGTAGTTAATCTAAATATAGACTACACGATAAACATTGAATATAATTTTGTGTTTTATAACAAACACAAATCATGTAATGTGTGGTGATACTGCTTTTAGTCACGCTGATTGTAACTATATGACAAACAGAATGAAGCGGGGCAACTGGCGGGAGCAAGGCAGAGATCGCCACGGGCGTCATCGTCCTAAATGGCGAAGAGTCCGATCCAGCAGCGGTTCCCGAGATCAGAGGTGGGGTCATTTATGACAGCTGTGACAGTGCTTGCTTAGAGACGAATCAAATTGTTAACGAATTGGGCCATGCTGCAACGTAGGCAGATGATTGTAATTGGACAGCGCATTATGTGGACATGTGCTTACTTGTATTTCAGCAGGTATGACGAGTCAACAGAACCCCGTACTAGCACCCGGACTGATGGCTCCGAGGCTGGGTCCAGTGCATCTTCCAGTGCCACAGCCACTGCACCAGGTAAGCATTAAAGGTAGAGTCCACGATTCTAATCTCATTCACTTTTTGTCAAATTCGATGAATTGTTCCTCAAGGTTCGGGGTTTGTGCTCAAAATGAATCTCATGGCCCTGTAAATGGGAAACATAGTGTCTCAGACCAAACCATAAACAATCAAAACAGTGCTTCAGGAGAACAGAAGGAAGGAGTGCAATTGACTGGCTGTTGAGCTCAAATATCAACAACCTTGTGCCAAAACACGGGGTGCATCTTTACTTTGTGGACAACATCCTGAGTGTGCCCAACTGAACTGTGCATCTTGGCCTCATCTGATGTACTCAACCAGCTCATGTCTATCACAGCGTTACCAGGCTTCTACTTTGATCCTGAGAAGAATCGCTACTTCCGCCTGCTGCCCGGACACAACAACTGCAACCCCTTGACCAGGGAAATGCTTCAGGCAAAGGAACAGGAGCGGAGGAGATCTGCCCTGCTATTGGAGGACGAGCATCCCAGGAAGGTAAGCAGCAGCGGATCTGAAGTTGTGGCCTTAGTATAAGTAACTTTATTAGTACTCTTGATTAGTACTCATTACTAGTACTCTTTACTAGTACTCTTGATTAGTACTCTTTACTAGTACTCTTTAATAGTACTCGTTATTAGTACTCTTTACTAGTACTCTTTATTAGTGCTCTTTATTAGTACTCTTTATTAGTACTCTTGATTAGTACTCTTTACTAGTACTCTTTAATAGTACTCGTTATTAGTACTCTTTACTAGTACACTTTACTAGTACTCTTGATTAGTACTCTTTACTAGTACTCGTTATTAGTACTCTTTACTAGTAATCTTGATTATTACTCTTTACTAGTACTCTTTATTAGTACTCTTTACTATTAACTTTATTAGTACCCTTGATTGGAACTCTGACCATCTAGTGCAGTGCTGCAAGAGTAAAGTTACAGTCATGTATTAGAAACATCTTCCATACTCTCATTACAGAAGGCCCCAAGAACAGGACTGAACACGTCGCTTCTGTTACAAAACAGACACCTTGGCCTTCTTCCTCCAAGCTCTTATTGCAGGTATGAATGAACGGTTGACAGCCTTTGCATCTTGTATTTTTTCAAGCTGAAGTAATGACACTGGTAAAGACCATCCCACCGCATCCTAAAACACTGCGGGTGTTAGCCTATATATATATATGTGTGTGTGTGTGTTTGGCATTAGAGGTAGTTTGATCTGTTCACAGGATGATCCATGAACTGAAGGTGAGCGGGATGAGGCGTCACAAGCTGGAGGTGCAGAGTTCCGACTCCAGCTCTCCCAACACGGACAACTTCCGCCACATCGTGGTGAGTCTCAAACAGCCACAGCACTGAAGGCCAAATACATCGATTATTTCATCATCATATTATAATTATTATGAATTATGTATATATATATATATATATAGAGTGCATGTTTTGAATCTATTTCATCATCATCATAGTATTATTATTATTATGAATTATAGTCGTATTCAGAGTGCATGTTTTGATTCTATTTCATCATCATCATAGTATTATTATTATTATGAATTATAGTAATATTCAGAGTGCATGTTTTGAATCTATTTCATCATCATCATAGTATTATTATTATTATGAATTATAGTCATATTCAGAGTGCATGTTTTGAATCTATTTCATCATCATCATAGTATTATTATTATTATGAATTATAGTAATATTCAGAGTGCATGTTTTGAATCTATTTCATCATCATCATAGTATTAGTATTATTATGAATTATAGTCATATTCAGAGTGCATGTTTTGAATCTATTGCTTGCTGGCTTCTTACGTGTGTTTGCTGGTTGGTTATGCCGCCAGGCGGACTCGGCCTGTGAGCGTGTCTTCACAGTGAACGACGTGTCGCACGGTGGCTGCAAGTATGGCATCATGAACTTCAGTGGCTGCAGCAAGGGCTCGCTCTCTGTGGAGATGTGCGACAACCTGTACTTCACAAACCGCAAGGTGAGGAGGAGGAGTGGTCTCTAAGCAACTGCACGCTTGTGAGTTGCCCTATCACACCCTGTACCATTGCCACCTTTCGTAGTCATGGTAACAGGTCAACCTTTCAGAACATGCATGAGGCCATGTTGGCCTCTGTTGTTTCGACTTGATACTAAATGAACAACGTTTCACCCTTTTCCTCTACATATGGCCACGCTAGCGTAACTATTCCGGATATCGGTATATGATATGGTGCCGATATTCGACGTGTGCCGATATTCGACTCCGTTCCGCTAACTGTCTTGTTGATTGGACTGCAGGTGAACTCCATATGCTGGGCGTCTGTTTCCCATTCAGACTCACATGTGCTGTATCCTTTATATTAGTAGAATGAAAACCGCACTCTCAAGCTTTTCTCTTTTAACAATAAGACCAGTTTATTTTAGTACAGACGCGTTTCGGCCTTACGCCATCGTCACTGTATCCTTTATATGGCTGGACCCAGGCTGCATCCCCAGATATTCTAATCGCTTGATCAGTCGGTACATTGCTACCAAAATAATAACATTTCTTAAAGCAACTCCAACATCAGTATTCTACAGTGGCAATCATGTTTGTACAGCTGAAGACATGGTTAAACACTCAGTGTCTTGGTTGTACACACCAAATGAATACATAGATAAAGGGATATTGACGTACGAGTTTAACCAGATGACAATAGTAGACTTGAGACATCACCGATGTTGACTCTTCCTGAACTCAGACCTCAGCTTGTGTCTTGTGAGTATATCCGAAACGCCAGGCTGTGTGAGCCTACTGCCAGCCTCCCTCTTCAGTAACTCAAACCCTGGTAAGACACCACCGGCCTCTTCCCTGCTTTTATTCCATTGCCTCTAATATTTCATTATGGATACGTTATTTAAGGCTCTCTTAAGTTGAAGCCATCACTCTTGGTGGAGTTGCGGTGGCGCATAATCATCTGTGTATGTCGTTTGGAATGGCAGACCAGCCGGGGATGCTGTGCAGCTTCAAGATCTCCACCGCCTGGTCGAGCGCCTGGTGTCTCAACCCCCTGGCTGACAAGACATTCAGCACCGGTGATTACCAAGACCCCTGCATCATTTGGATATATACTGTTTGTGTGTGTGTGTGTGTGTGTGTGTGTGTGTGTGTGTGTGTGTGTCATTTTTGGATATATACTTTGTGTGTGTGTGTGTGTGTGTGTGAGTGTGTCAAAGGGAGAGAAACACTGAACACGCTCCGTCTGGTCATTCCTAGGTCTCTCGCGGCACGTTATTGTGACGAATGCTGTGACTGGTCGGAGGCAGACATACAGCATCAGCAGTGATGTACTCGCCCAACAGTTTGCTCTCAGGGTGGGTGGAGAGATAACCTATCATGATCTTTTGGAAATCTTAAGACTTCAACCTTCACCTGCTTAACACATAGATAGATAGATGGATAGATAGATGGATTCTTTATTGATCCCGAGGGAAATTAAGGTCATCCAGCAGCTTACACTTAACTCACAAACATACATACATGAATCACAATAAACACAATACACATAGGGAGAACATGTACACAGGGAGTGGGACGTTTACAGGTACAGGATAGATCTTCAGAATCAGAATCAGATTTTATTTGCCAAGTAAGTTAGAACAAACAAGGATTTTGACCTGGTGAACTGACTCTCAATGTGCTTACACATATATTACACAAAATATACATTACAACACAATACAAAAACAAACACAATATATTACACAAATTTCACATGTCTGTTTGTGTTTACCTGTTGTGTCGTGGTGGACGCAGGCTCCGGTGCTCTACAATGGCTGCCGCTCGGGAGAGATCTTCAGCATCGACCTGCGGCAGCGCTCTCGCCGTGACCACAGCTGGAAGGCCTGCCGCTTCCAACAGGGCTCGGCCGTCACCTCCGTGCGCCTCCTGCGAGACGAAAACTACCTTCTCGCCGCCGACATGCTGGGCAAGGTCAGACACGAACACCAATACTCTTGTGTCTTACATTTTACCCCCCTCCACCCCTGTATTTATAAAAAAGGGTTTAAAACATTTTTATTCAGGAAGGCATTTCTGGCCTTGTGTTAAATCTTTTCTGTTATGCTTATGTTAACAATTTTTTTTTATTGTATTATTATAGTTAGTTTCTAATATGTAGGCACTCTGAGATTCCTGTGAATGAAAAGTGCGTTAAAAATAAAATGAATTATTATTATTATTATATTATATAATGGGGGTGTTCTTTTTCACATATTTTGTTCTTTTCTTGGTATACTCTCTCTCCATTCGCACACATTTACCCTTGAGTGAGATGAGTGCCTTTCATAACGTCCCTGTCTATCAGCGAAATCGCCATCCCGTTTTATGCATCTCCTTATAGTTATAGCCTATTGTGCACTAATAGATCAAGTTGTGGGATATCCGTATGACGCGACCAGTCAAGCACTATGAAGGCCACCATAACGAGTATGCCTACCTCCCCCTGCATGTCAATGAGGACGAGGGGCTTCTTCTGGCAGGTGAGAATCAATCAATCAATCAATTCAATTTTATATAGCGCTTCTCTATATACCCAAAGACGCTTTACAGAGTAGTCCGGTCCAGTCCATTCATACAGACAGTCATACCAGTGGTGGTAAGCTACATCAGTAGCCACAGCTGCCTTGGGGCAGACTGACGGGACGAGAATGATTACTGACCCCTGGCTTACTGACGCTTTTATTATAGAAACAATCTGATAACGTGAGCGATTGCATGGATTATTCTACAGTCTAGGTATAAACCATGCTATTTGACTAACTTAACCACCTCATTGCGAAACAGATTGAGTACTATCTAACGTTATGAATAAATAAATAAATCACAAAAAACGAATACGGTTTCCCTTCATTCGCTAGTTGGTCAGGACTGCTACACGCGTCTGTGGAGTCTGAGCGACGGGCATCTGCTGAGGACCATCCCCTCGCCGCACCCGGCAGGCAAAGAGGGCTTCGACAGCATCCCCAACGTGGTCTTCTCCTCCCAGCTGGGCGGCTGCAAGGGCCTGCCCGGGCTGCTCATGGCCGTGCAGCATGACCTCTACTACTACCCTTACAACAGCGACTACCAGGACGCCGCCGCCACGGGCGGAGAGGCGGGCGCGGGGTTGGTCTCGGAGAGGTAGAAATGAAGCATGATGGGTAACCGTCAACCGAGATGGTGACATTCTCAACGTGGAGTGAACCTGGCCAGGATCAGTTGCGGGAGTTGTGGGAGTCGTAGAGAAGTGGATGAAGACTCAAAGAGGACTTCAGAGTAGAGGAGTGGTGGAAGACTGGAGGAGGACCTCAAAGAGGACTGTAGAGTAGAGGAGCTCGGCAATGGCTGCATAACTTTTGTTTACAGAAAAGGCTTCAGAAACAGATGCTGCCTTTAAACAAAAAAATGTATACTCTGCAGTTTTTTTTCTTCTGCTGTGACTACCACAAGTGCAATTTATGGACTGAAAACATAATGTAATGGAAGAAGCTGCAAGACAAATTGCAACTTAAGTTCTCCAGATTTCAGTCACCAGACTGCCAAATAATCAATTTTTACTTAGTTCGTATTGAGTGACCAACTCCCAAATGATTTTCAGGTCTACGTTGCTTTTCTGTCTGCAAAATGTGACTTGACCTCTAGATTGATGATTCAAGGTAACTATCCACTTTCATTTCTGTAAGCCTCTCTCTGGTTGGATTTTATCTTGAATGTTCAAAAGAACTAATTGTTAACATGCAGCAATTCTTGGATTGGTATTTTCTCAAATGAATTTTAAGTCTTGCCATGCTTAAATGGCGCTTGCTATAAACCTGAGTACCTGCCTGCGTGTTAAGGATGACATCTAAAGAACTCTTAATAAAAAGATCGCAAGATCCCACCACCATAAAGAAACCATCCTTTTTATATCTGCCGATATGTGACTTACATCAATCCCTTTATTTACAACACACAGTTTCACAAAGCACTGTGTCCAGCTGACCATATGAAAAGTTAACATAAAAAGATCTTTAATGGCAAATTGAATAAATGATGGTGGGACTGCAATCATGAAATGACCACTGATCCTGTAGAGGGACAAATAAAGACCGTCACACACTTTATAGGTTTCTTATGTTTTAATTATATCAGCGTACATGGTGCAGAAAACAGGATAGTTTAACGACTTACTTCTCCGGTAAATTACAGTCCTTAGCTGTCTTTCCCCAGACCGGTATACTTCTGTGGACTCCTCCTACAAGCTTGCTTTGCGGCCAAACTGAAACTCACTGAGCTTACTGAGAAGATATTACACTGATTATGGAGAGGATTATGACCACGATGAAACTGGCGTAGTAACATGCCACTGTACACACTTTCGAGACGAGGGGGTGGGGTGGGGGGGTAGAATCATCCCAGAGTAATTTGTATGATTGAGTGATTGAGCACCTTAACATCACGTGATGCTCAACAGTTTCTGAAAGACTTAAGATGTCAGAATCTGCGCATAATGGATCATGGGGAAATGGACGTAAAAAAAAAAAAGACAGAAAAACAATAAAGACCCTTTCAACAACCTAAAAAGCCTATTAGAACACATTTCCATTATAAAATGATGGCTGGCAGACCATGACAGTTTACGACCCATCAATGATCCATGTTTAACAGGCAATTAATCATATTGATACATATAATGGAGTATATCTAAGATGCTACATTTAAGGATGGGGAACAAAATGGAAGAGGGAAGGATCAAGGTTGCAAATCAATCAAAACATGGAAAAGGTCTAAAAGATGGACCTCTTTATAATGATTAATGGCTAAAGTGTTGGGGATTCGAACTCTACCATTATCCGCAATATATCATTATTACTGATTTTGTTGGGAAAGGTGTACCTGCTCTCAGCGTCTTCTGTGCATTAATTAACCCTCACTGATATCTCTTTGAGGGGTTCAAGTTGGCTGAAGCTGAAGTGTACATGTAAACACATTTCAAACGCAGATAAACAGACTCCATGATCATCCACTGTTGTCAGTCATCAAAACTGAGCGAGCCGTTTCAAGTTACGGTGGATAGCTACTTGCCATTGGATGCTAAGCTTGAGCTGAAGCAAGAAGAAACTGAACCCGGATCAGTGTGCTTATGTGGGTTTTCGAGTGATTGATCCGTGACTTGAACACGAGATTGTCAGGGTTTCTGTTCAAGTTTGTGTCAGAATAAGTTTAGATGCGGATCAAAAGGTATGTGCAAATGTCTCCTTGTGTTTCCCCAGAAGGCCGAGAGCAGGCCACCGTAACTTTCCCCTTCGTTTCAAAGATTTAACCTACAAAGCATAGGAGAATTGTATTCGGGGGGGGGGGGGTATTTTCATTCAACCAATCCCATGATATAAGCTGCTGCAGCTGCTTAACAAAAGCCCTGCCAAAGCTTTTACCAGGCCCAACCAGACCGAACCAAACCAAGCAAAACCCAGGACCACTTATAGAGGAGAGGGGACTCAAGGGTGTTCTGAGGCGTCGGTAGAGCCGTGTACAGGCAGTCCTCCACTCTTCCTCCTCCCTACCCATCCCCCCACCACCACCCTCACCCCCGGTATCCTCTCCTGCTAGAGCTCCCCTCCCTTTTGGCTACAGTCGAGGCACACCCGTACTGGGTGGTCCCAGCCGCGGGAGGGTACGGGTCGTCGGTCCTGGGAGCATTCGTCGCACACGCCCTGCCCGCACGCTCGGCAGTGGTGGATTGAGAGGCGGGCGCTGAACTCTCGCTGGCACTGGTGGCAGCACCGGATGTCCTGGTCGGGCACCCAATAGGCAGGACGGGCGGCTTCCTTCACCAGGCCTACAACACAAAGAACAAAAAACTTTTTTTCACAGCTTTGTAACTAGTTATGTGTACTAGAGTAGACAGCCTATGGTAAGACATACTATTTAAATTATGCCTAAGTGAAACAAGATGTAGTTTTTTAAGAATGAGCAATCAGAAGCATGTCAAACTACTGTAGTGTCTTCATATAACCAGCAGATGGCAGTAATTCAAATTCTACAATGCCTAGTTCTGAGATTACAGACTTATCCCTCTATGTCCACATATTCTATGAATCCCACGACTGTGCCATGGCTTTGCACTCAGCCAGAGGGATGTCTATGGCAGTAACCATGGCTCCTAGCGTGTTCTGCACCATGGCTTTGCACTCACCCAGAGGGATGTCTATGGCAGTAACCATGGCTCCTAGCGTGTTCTGCACCATGGCTTTGCACTCACCCAGAGGGATGTCTATGGCAGTAACCATGGCTCCTAGCGTGTTCTGCACCATGGCTTTGCACTCACCCAGAGGGATGTCTATGGCAGTAACCATGGTTCCTAGCGTGTTCTGCACCATGGCTTTGCACTCACCCAGAGGGATGTCTATGGCAGTAACCATGGCTCCCAGCGTGTTCTGCACCATGGCTTTGCACTCACCCAGAGGGATGTCTATGGCAGTAACCATGGCTCCTAGCGTGTTCTGCACCATGGTTTTGCACTCACCCAGAGGGATGTCTATGGCAGTAACCATGGCTCCTAGCGTGTTCTGCACCATGGCTTTGCACTCACCCAGAGGGATGTCTATGGCAGTAACCATGGCTCCTAGCGTGTTCTGCACCATGGCTTTGCACTCACCCAGAGGGATGTCTATGGCAGTAACCATGGCTCCTAGCGTGTTCTGCACCATGGCTTTGCACTCACCCAGAGGGATGTCTATGGCAGTAACCATGGTTCCTAGCGTGCTCTGCACCATGGCTTTGCACTCACCCAGAGGGATGTCTATAGCGGTAACCACGGCTCCTAGCGTGCTCTGCACCACTTCTCCCACTCTCCTTGGGATCAGTGTTCCTCCTTCCTCCTCCTCCAAAGCGGCGTCCAATAGCTCTGCTTGAATGTCAAAACAAATCTCAGACCAGGCATGCCAAATCTACTTACACTTTATTACAGAACACATCTCAAAACAACAAATGTTGATCTAAGAGCACGTGAACGAAAACATAAATTGACGTTGAAATATAATTATTACATAATTACAACCAGGAAAAGGATTAGGAGTACATTGGGATAAAATAAAAAAATAAACTGCTTAGAAGTAATTTTAGCCAAAAGAACAAGTATATCATTTGCACCCATTAGTGTCCAGGCCTATGCAGGCCCGGTTTGAATGGTAAATACTGTAGGATAAAATGTATACGTTTCTCATTAATTAATTAAGTATAGTATCCCATCATTCCAACATGAATGGAATTGGTAACTTAGTGTGGCCATGTATTCTGTTTGACCTGTTGTGTAAGGTCTATATGACCTCAGAGTGTCACCCAGGGCTTTGGGGGTAAAGGGATCCTATGTAAATATTCGTATCTCTGGGGAGGCAAGGTGACCACAGTGTAATAGTCCGAGGGAGGGGTTTTAGGTATAAGAGATGAGTTTGCCCAGAGATGTGTGGGTATTGTTGTTGAACATTTCATGAACATGTAATGCTTGTAACAATGCTCCCGGTATCGTGAATAAATCTGAAGTACCACTCGAGTTGTCTGTAAGTAATTTTGACCACAATACCTTCTGGGATGCCCCGGTTCTGAAAGCAGGCCTCACAGACCCGCACTGGAGCGAGTCCCCAGCCTCTCTCTGGCACAGGTCGGGACTTGGAGGAGCAGGCGTCGCAGAACCCTTCTCCGCAGGCGCGGCAGTGGTGCTTGGAGTCGCTGTCCTGGAAGACCTCGCCGCATTTATTACATTTCTGAAACCGAAACAAACCATAAAACATCGCATTCTCCACATTTGTTGTGGGTCAGAACTGCGTCGTCGAGCTTGGAGGTGTTGTAAAGATGTGGTGACAGTGACTGACTACACAAGAGGTGGCATGTCAACAGCTTTTGAGTGGCATGCTGTGACAACTCACCATGATGCAACCAAAGCCCTGATTGGCCACACTCGGGCATGACTGTACTTCATGGGAAACAAACTTCTCACTAACTGATGCTTACTGGCTGAAGCTAACTAGCTGAAGCCTGACTGGTGGCCACCTTACAGCTTAGTTTAGTTGATAAGGATCCCCATAAGCAGCCAAGTGGCCCTGCGATTCTGACGGTGTGAACAGTGGTGTGGTTATCGGAAGAGGTGGCATGTCAACAGCTTTTGAGCAGCTTTTGAGCGGCATGCTGTGGCATCTCACCGTGATGAGGGAGTTGGGCTTCCAGTAGGCCGGGGCGATCTGGTCTGTGAGCCAGGAGGTGACCGCTTTGGTGGGTTTGACGCTGAGTTCAGAGAACGACTGGGATATGAAGCTCACTCCGTCCAGGAGTCGCTGGGCAGCGTTGTTGTTGTCTTTCAGGAAGCTGTCAGACTGGGCGGTAAAAACGCATCAGGAGTGAGGGAAAGCTGTGATGGCTTTATCATATGTATATTTATTGTATAATAACTTAATATGTGTATTGTTTATTGTTTGCACCAACGTTCCACAAAAAATTCCTGGTAGGTGAAAACCTACTTGGCAGTAAAAAACCTTTCTGATTCTGATCATTAACATTATTGTTAAAGCATTGGGAAAGGACAAAAAATGGGCATGCACATTGTTCTTCCAAGCCTAGCATTTAGCCTCATTGGGATCGTATGTATACTAGTTCATTTTGTCTGTTACTTAGTTAATGCTCAAATGACAGAAAATGTCACAAAAAAAGAATCATTAATGCCATCATGGATTAATCTACGTGGCATTCTATGTTTGACAAGGAAAAGTGTTCCTGAGATTTAGAACATCCATTCTTGTCTTGGACGATTGGATCAGTGTGAGTGAATAGCCCATCATCTCACCCCAGGCCAGATGTGCTGGATCTCGGTGCGGACCACTGTGTCAACCGGGTCTTGGTTTCCGTACCAGTACTGTCTGCTCCGGTAGATCACAGAGCAGTGTGGACATTCAATGACGTACCTGTAACATCAGCCTCATGTCAGTATATTGTCCCTGTAACAGTGTAACGGTACCCTCTTAATGCTAACTGAAATGCAGCCTCATGTCAGTATAATGGTCCTGTAACAGTGTAACGGTACCCTCTTAATGCTAACTGAAATGCAGCCTCATGTTAGTATAATGGTCCTGTAACAGTGTAGCGGTACCCTCTCAATGCTAACTGAAATGCAGCCTCATGTTAGTATAATGGTCCTGTAACAGTGTAGCGGTACCCTCTCAATGCTAACTGAAATGCAGCCTCATGTCAGTATAATGGTACTGTAACAGTGTAACGGTACCCTCTCAATGCTAACTGAAATGCACAATGTGAAGTGATGACTCACCCTGACCAGGCATAAATAGCCAGACCAAACCAGGGCGAGTCGGAGGATGCTGTTGTCTTGGGAACGACAATGACCTCCTTACCTGTTTCATAGCAGGCCTGAGAGGTAAAATCATATTGTTAGACAAACTCCACCACACACACAGAAACACACACACGCGCACACACACACACACACACACACACACACACACACAGAAACACACACACAAACACACACCCACACTTTCATTCTAAGAACTCTCCACACTGAAATCATTTTGTTAGACAAACTCCACCACACAAACACAGAAACACGCGCACACACACACACACACACACTTTTATTCTAATAACTCTCCACACTGAAATCATTTTGTTAGACAAACTCAACCACACAAACACAGAAACACACACACACACACACACACACACACACACACACACACACACTTTCATTCTAAGAACTCTCCACACTGAAATGGCACAGAGGGAGGAATGGCATGAGCTCAGGCAGGGAGTCTAAACCCCAGTCTCCTCCCATTCCTCCAATCCTCTTTAGTAGCCTCAGGGGAAGTGCACGAGCTCATGTCGGCTCACACACAGTAGTCCTGCAGATCCAGACGTTTATTAATACACTGTGCTACACATGTGCTAGAATGGCATTGCAGCACTCCTGTCTAGGACTGACTAGGGCCTGAGCTGTGTGAATACATCCAGACATCTATATTCCATATGCAAGACACTATATCAGCCTCTACTATATCACAATGGATTTGTCTGAAGAAAACCATGTATACATTAACTGCTATTGTACCCTCGGCACCATTGAAATTGAGGATCTTAATCCTCAATGTGTCTTCCGAGGCCTAAATAAATCAATCAATCAATCAATCAATGTATACCTTTGTTCTAAATGTGGTGCGGGAACGATTGAAACGAATTCTAAATTGCATTGGAGATTCAAACAGTAACAGTAATGGCGATGCTTTTGTTTTTGAGGATGACGGCCAACCTCGTGCCTCAATCACATTCAACGCCACACGTTCAACCAGCCGTATATGCACTGGGTACTCATTTTATATGCACTGTGTGCCGAAGTCACACCTTGGCCGGCCAGTCTCAGCAGATGGCTGCTGGGCTGCGGTTACCTTGCAGGTGTAGATGCGGTTGTCGTAGTGAGGAGAGTATCGGCAGCGGTGCTTGGCCTCGTGGGGCAGGCCCTCCCGCAGGTGGTTCATGCTGTTCTTGCAGCCTGACCTGAGACACACAGGAACCCCATCAAACTCCCACAGGAACCCCAGCAGGCTTCCACAGGAACCCCATCAGGCTCCCACATGGAGCTATACAGAGCATGGCTGTCCTAGACTCGGGCCAGGGCCCCGTCCGTAATGGTGCTACACCAAATGTATTTTTCAATGTGAAGTCTGCGCAATACGGCGGTGCAGTACAAACTGCAGTGTTGAGGGCAGTGTGAAGTATATGGGGGTGGGGGTGGGTACTTACCCACAGCTCAGGCAGATACTGGAGCAGGTGAAGTATTCATCAGGGAAGAAGGAGTTGCTGGCCAAGTGCTCCTCTGGAATCTCCCCGCTGAAACGCTCGCTCAGGGCCTGTGAAGCACACAAGGGGTGGACAGTCACAGTCGGCCGCCCACAGCTGCCATGATAATTATACACATGGGAACAGCTTGACAGGACAACAGACACAACCAAAACACACACGCTGACATTTGCACTTTTTACCGACGTCAACGTTCCCCACACAAACACATGAACAGTTATTGCACAAACAGATACACACACACACACACAGGCACAAAACAAACACACAAACAGATATTTTCCACACAAATGCCCATACACAAACATGCAAACAGATAACACACACACACACACACACACACACACACACACACACACACACACACACACACACACACACACACACAGACCTGTAAGGCCCTGTAAACGACGCTGGCGGAGCGAGGCGAACGGGTGGTGTTGTTGTCCAGCTGCTGCTCCAGGTTGCGCAGCAGGCCGCTGAAGTCGGTGGGGGGGTTGTAGGTGCGCGTTCCACGGTACTGGATGGAGCTGAACGCCTCGGGGAACAGGCCCAGCTTCCGGAAGCGCTCCTGCAGCAGCCTCTCAGCTGACTCGGACGGCTTGTCTGAAGAGAGAGGAGATAAACACCAGCTGGTTGTCAGAAGACCACAGAGATTTACAGCCCCTCAAAGCCATTTTGTGCAGCTACAACTACATCCTATAAGCTCACAGTATATGTGTTCTCAAAAGTCTGAACATTTGTAATAGATACTTTTGTTGCTGATGTTGTAATGTGGTACTCAAATTCCTTGTCTGAATTACAAGCAATGTTTCAATGCCACATTTCAGTATTATATTTTGGTTTAAACAGCAAATCAGGTTAGCATGCTAGTTTGCGTTGTAAAGGATAGCGTTGGGACCTGCGTTATCTGACCAGCAGAGGTCCAGTTCTGGGCTGGCCTACTAACCTGAGCCCAACAGCTTGGTGTGGACAGTCTCGTGGAAGATGATGACTGCGGGACCCAGCGTGGATAGCGGCACGTCCAGTCCGCAGCGCGTAGTGGTGGCCTTCAGCTCCTTGGTGAAGTGCTTCAAGTACGCGTCCGAGGCATCCCCCAAGAACTTGAAGAGGTCATCGTGGAGCCGGTCAGCGTGCGTACGGTAGATCACCAGATCCGACACGGCCAGCACCTTCAGCAGGAGCCGCGTGCGCTGTCCCTGATTGGCCCCAGCACCCAAGAGGCCTTCTGTGTCCACGACGACCACCTTGTGGATGGGGTCCAGAGCGGCCCAGACGCCTACCGTGCAGGACTCCTGGGTGGGGGAAGTCTTGAACACCTCCCGGCCGAGGAAGAAGGTGTGATTGAGAGTGTGGGACTTGCCCTCTCCAGTGTTGCCAAAGATGGACACGACTTTAAGAAGCTCCTCTGGTCCGCAGCCCAACCTCCTCACAAAGTCCTCTTCATCCTGCAGCTGGTAACAAGGTATGGTTTTCAGAGCACATCAGGACAGTGATACATAGCCACTTTAGGTTAGAGCATTAATATTTAGTATTGTTATACATTAGCTGTATTATACTTCACTATTTATTTCTCCCTTCTTTATCCACGCTAGTCATTTATCGACCTACCTGCATATCTTCATTGTCATCCACTAGTAAGAAGCTAGAGACATTCTCAAGTTTGGCTTTAAGTGCTTCCAATTCTCCATCGCCTGCCGCGGGGTTCTTCTCCGACGGTTTGGCAGGAGGATAGGGTGTGAGGGGATGTTTCCGCTTGTTGGCGCCACTGTGGGTACGCTTCTGACAATCCAGGCACAAGTTGATTTTGCAGCCCTGACAACGGACCACCGCCCGAAGTCGTCCGCCGTTCACTGCGGACCCGCTCTCTCCTTTGCAGGAATCACAGAAGGGAACATGGCCCGGCGAAATCCGAACTCGGTCGTGGTTCCTCATGCGTTCCTGCCTATGAAGTTCCAGCTCACAGCGCACACACTGCAAGCTACCACACTCATCACACTCATAGGCGGCCTCATCTGAACCTCCACAGGCATAGCTCTCCTGGCAGACAAGCACGGTATTCATGCCTTTTTCTTGTCCACTCATCACTTATCTGTGGTTTAAGAGCCAAGACGGTAATTTTATGAATTTGTAAATGCCCTAACGTTATGATCTATAACACATCTGACCAGCTATGGAGTAACCTACAGGCTAAGCTGTTTCCAACTTCAGTATGGTATAATTAAGACAGTGGTTCACAAACAAAGACAAAAATTATATTTTCAAGATATAGCAAAATTAGCGATTTAAGATGACTCAAGCTAAGCCTACAGTATGGCACTGTGCGATTGTCTGTAACGTTAACCTAAGACCGAGTATAGACAACGAACTATGTAGTGACATTACAAGAAAGACTCCTAACTATTACTGTTCCCGTTTACGTCTATGCACGGCATAATCTAAAAATGGATTGCGATAAGCGAAAATCCCAGAGCAAACATTGTATATACTCGTTTAAGGCTTTACAGTTAATCGTACAATGAGATATTCAATATGAACTATAAATAGATTTGTTGAGACACTTGGCTACACTAACCACAAGAACTATCGCAACAGTGTTATGATGAAATTGACCAGACATGTAACGTCACACCAGCAACATGCCTACGACAAACCTTTTTTGTAGACGTGTAATGATAACCACCTCGTAAAAATCACGAATTACTTACTTTGCTAGCTTACTGGCTAGCATTGTTTGTGTACAACACTATTGTTTGGACAGCTAGCAGGTTTTTGCCTCCAGTAGCTAGCTAGCATCAGAGTTAGATAAACAAGGTTACAGACAATATGCAAAACATTGCAATAATGCGCCAACTTAATGATTACAGTTTAGTTACATGTCCACCCGCAACCATCTTAATTAAGATACATCCAAAAGGTTTACCGACATCAACTAAATAATATTTGTTCTCTAAAGGCTGTGACCTAGCTGGCAAAAGAGCTGAATTTCAAACCAGGCAACTCGCCATCAGCTAGCCGCAGAGCGATATGTTCACAGTCCTGCTGTACAGCCGTATCTTCGTACCAACTCTACTTGTAAGAACCCACATTTAAGATACTGTGCCGGTTGTGAGGGAGTCATTCTTTTCAACCAGCTTGTTTGTAATCATTCCCCTCCCCGGTAGGTAGAATTTAGTAGACGTTGTTACTAGGTTAGATCAGCTGATCGGCTTGTTTTCATCGGGGGTTCAAAGGTGAGGTAGTGCAATGCTTGTCGGGAAAATGAGTGCAAACATATTAGTAAACAAGTTCCTCAAGTTGATCGTGTGTCAACTTTTTACGCATGTCACATCGTGATACATCTTTTGGCTGCCAACTTCTAAACACTTAATGTTTGTACTATTATATAGTAAGTAATAACATACAATGGCGGGGGAAAAAAATAATATTAAGACACACTTTCAGATCACGTGTGCATTATATCAGTTAGATGTGAAACGCGAGTGCAACGCTGCTTTTACACTATACGCACAAAGTACACAACTTAAAATAAATTATATTTCATCATGGACACATGTCTATGCGTGCACAAAGGGTATTTGCTTCTGGCAGCCAGATGGGGGTGCTACATCCTTAAGGAGTCTCGGATATGACGTTTAAAAACGTAAGCGTACTTCCTGAAAGTTTAAGCAGAAAGAAATGCGTTAGCAAGTTAGCACGGGCAAAATACTGCTGAAGCGGGAAGCATTTATATGTATTAGTTTTTCTTCAATTATAACCACTGCAAAGTAGGTTCAGGTCGATTGGGTGCGCGTATGCCTACACCATATGTGTTGAAGGATGGTATGAAAGTTTAAATAAACAGATTGTTAACAGGACCGGCTTTATGTGAACACAAAGGCCTAACGTTACATTCGCTTTGGTGAAGCATGTACCCTACGTGGGGAAATTATGGGGGTGGACAACCACCTCCCACTAATCAATTTGAGCCCAGATCGGCACCGGTGAGGGCCCCAGCACCGCAAGGAGGGGCGCCAGGGGGATATGGTGTTCCACCGTCGTCCAATGTTTCAAGTTTACGGGAGCAACATTTGCAACAGATGCAACAACTGCAACAGCTCCATCAGAAACAACTGCAGTCGGTGCTTCATTACAGTGGTGGTTATGGAGGAGGCCCTGGTGTCTGGCAAGGTCAAGGGGCTCCCCCGGGTTTGCCTCCCGGTCAGGATACAACCACGAACTACCCTAATGATCAGTCCGAACCGCCGCGGGGTCCACCTGGGTCTGCGCCACCACAGCCGCCCCAGCCCCAAGAAGATGCGCCACCTAAACCACCTGAGCCTATACCTCCGGCTGCCCAACAGTACTATGCTGCTCCCAGGGCTCAAACCACTAATAATGATAACGGTGCTCCCAAAGACTCTCCAGCGATCTGTTTTCCACAGCAGGAAGAGAATCCCGACTTTACATCGATGACATTGCAGGTATTCTAAGTAATTGATTCAGTAGCGTTAAAGTGGTACACTTAGCTATTGGTAGCTAGCATTTTTTGTTATACCTAGCGCCTTTGTGAAAGCAAGTGACGATTAATCAGCCCAGCATTTCAGTTATTTTGATACTTTGACAGCTATACTATTGCTATAACCTGTTTTCTTGCCGCTGTCACAATCGGTGTTTTCCTGTTTTCTTTATGGAACAACACAAAGTGGTGAAGAGGGTAACAGGTGTTTTCGCTTCTCCTTTTGTTATAATCGAAACTTGATGAATGCAGATTCTTGCTCCTTGGTTCTTTAATGGTATGAGAAGCCATAGGATAAAACAGTTTGGGCCAAAAGACTGTCCAGACAATAATAGAACGTGTTTCCAAGCATAAACACAATCTGTCTAGCTTCATATTTAGTGACCATAACGTAAAGTTTGATTAGGTAAAGGCCTTTCTCTCTTAGTACAATATAGATTTCTCGTTAAAAGGTGGTGGAGACATAAATAGTTATAAATAGTGTTTTTACAAACTCTTTATCATTCTATCCAGGATGGTTTCTCCCTGCCAGGTGTGTAGCTGCGTGTAAACTGATGTTTAGAGGATATGTTTTTGTATGATGTCTTTAAACATTTCTCCCTGCATAATCAGTACCCTACATGAATACATTCATTCATTTATTCACCCTTCCAGCCATCCATCCAATTAAGCATTTAGTTTCATTTGACTACTTCCTTAAGCTCATGATACCTTCTACTCTCAGATCACAAAGCTTGATCGGGTAGTGATAACTGTAGCTGACAGTTACATGATGTCCAATCTTTTCTCTTAATCCTGTCACACCTAGGATCAGCAACAGTTCTGGTATAAGCAACACCTACAGAATCTGCAGAAGCTTAAGAATGAGAGGGCAAGACAGGGTCAAGGTGACGGTCAGCCTGCCGAAAAAAAACAGAAACCAGCTGATACACCACCTCCGCCTGTCGAGCCTCCTAAGAATGCTCCACCTCCACCTCCCCCCAAAGAAGAACCACCTCCTCCACCTCCACCTGAGGAACCTAAGGTAGGAAGGCAACAACAGATATTTTGCCAATAATATAACAGAAGGTCCTCAAAATCCTTGATTTGTTAATAATGGGCAACATTTTATGGAGAGAAGCACATTTTGCTTTCATTGAAGATTACGGCCCTGATTTTTGCTTAGCGGTAGTGTAAATGTTGTCTAGGATTTACTCCCCACACACCTCAGTACGTTTTGATGCAGTTTGTATTGGCAATAAACCTCATAAGACTGGCAGGAGTTTACCAAATTCGGAGGACTCCAAGAGCTCTGGCCAGTGTACGCCTTCTAGAACATGCATTAATTATATATTATATGTACCTGTTGTTGAATTCATTCTTAGGGTGACATCATCAACACCGGGGACCCGTTCGAGGCGGCTCGTCTGCAGCAGTTGCAGGCGGCAGCGGCCCAGTGGCAGCAGGCCCAGCAGCAGAGGGCAGCGCACCAGTACCAGGCCCTGATGCAGGAGCATGCCCAGCTGCAGCAGATATTGCAGCAGTATCAGCAGTTCATCACGCAGCCAGCACATCTCCAGGTATGCCCCCCTCCCCAATGATTATAGGCTGATGCATTTATGGCATGCTGCTGCTTTGCTGTGTAGAGGATTGCCTAGAAATGATGTTAGGAAATGGAGCTCTTTTTTTTTATGGGGCAAACACACACACTTTATGGGGCAAACACACACACTCTATGGGGTTAACACACCCTCTATGGAGCATACACACACTCTATGGGCCAAGCACACACTCAACAGACATAGGTCTGTACTTTAAATGCTATAGAAAAGAGGAAATGTGTGCAAATGTCCTCAACATCTACGACTCTCATTGCCAAGTATGAACAAATCCAGAGGGCACCTAAACTGTGTGGCATCACTGGCACATTATCAGCACTCTTAGACTATGGAGGTAATTGTGAAGCTTTGACAATAATGGTTAAAGGGAAACTAGTGAGTTTTAGAATGTTTTTGTTTTATTTTGTTTGTTTTTGTTGCCTGCAAGTTGATCTTATTAGAAATTAGCAATTCATTTTTTTTCTTCCAATCTTCACCCTAGACCATGCCACTGGATATGCAGCTGAAACACTATGAGGTGCAGCAGCAGCAGTTTACTCCCGTGTACCAGGACTGGGACCAGCATTTTAAACTCTGGCAGGAACAGTTCCAGTCCTACCCCCATAAGGACCAGCTTCAGGACTACGAGGCCCA
Organism: Sprattus sprattus; assembly: GCF_963457725.1. NCBI lineage: Eukaryota > Metazoa > Chordata > Actinopteri > Clupeiformes > Clupeidae > Sprattus > Sprattus sprattus. The sequence continues at coordinate 6,694,941 of NC_137914.1, forward strand.
GTGGAAACAGTGGCAGGAGCAGATGAACTCCACCGCGACACATCTGCAGGAGAGGGTCACGTCCCTTCGGACCATGCAGCACCAGTACGGCCCGCCACCCGGCTATGGTGGTATGATGGGCCAGTATGGGCAGAACATGCAGAACCAGCAGAACATGCAGAACATGCCCCCTGTCCCAGATTCACAGGTGCACCATCCACCACCACCTGCAAACATGGAGCATTCGCCAACGGTTAAACCGCCTCCTTCAGGGCCACCCACTTCAGGACCAACGCCTGTAGGACCGCCTCCTTCAGGGAATCATCCCGCAGGGCCGCCTCCTTCAGGTCCTCCCCCTGCAGGACAACCTCCTCCCGTGACCACAAGTCAAGGGGGCATGTCTGCAGCGCCCACCATGTCCACACCCACCTCTGAGATGTACCCGACAGCAGGCGCAGAGAACATGCCGGAATCATACAATAATGCTGGACCTCCCCATCCTGGAATGAGGCCCCATGGCCCTCAAGGCCCCAGAGGCCCAAGGTAAAGGACCATTATGGTTTAGTTTGTGAGCCAGGATTATGGCTAGTATTATGAGACACATCTCAGGACAACCATAGGGGAACTTATATGGGTGGGAACAATATGTTTTTTGTGTTTTAAATTTTATGATGTTATCATATAGGGGTGGGAATCTCTTGGCACCTCACGATTCGATTCCGATTCAGAGGTCAACGATTCGATTCTAAATCGATTATCGATTTTAAACCGATTATCGATTTTAAACCGATTATCGGTCAACATAAAATAAAAAATAAAAAGTTTCAATTACAAAATCGAGACAGAATCGTTTTAGAGAGAATCGAAAAAAAAATCGATTAATCGATTGTTTTCCCCCACCCCTATTATCATATGTTTTATGAAGGTCGAGTGTAGTGTTGAAGGACAGCCAGCCTTGTTAGTGTTACCAATGGCAACATTTTTAAACAGTTTTCGTTGGTGTGTTCTTGTCCGGCCTTGATGGATTACAATTTTGGTAGCAACTCCGTTCATTGTTGATATCATCAATTTAATATCATGTGAAAAATTGTTGCAGGTTTGACGGAGCAAGGTTTGATCTATCACAACAACAGCGGTTTAATGCACCGCCCAGATTTGATCCAAGGCAAAGATTCAACCCGCCTCCTAGAGGAGCTCCTGGGAGATTTGAGCCACCAATGAGACAAAATGCTCCTAGTTTCGAACGCCCTCCTGGGCCTCCCTCGAATGCCTCACCAAGGTTCGACAGGCCACCTGGCCTATTACAGAATCCACAAAACCGATTTGAAAGACCACCTGGTCCAGGACAGGGTCCAATGTCCCGCTTTGAAAGACCACCTGGGCCGACACAGAATCCACAAAACCGATTTGAAAGACCGCCTGGTCCCGGCCAGGGTCCAATGTCCCGCTTTGAAAGACCGCCTGGTCCCGGCCAGGGTCCAATGTCCCGCTTTGAAAGACCGCCTGGTCCCGGCCAGGGTCCAATGTCCCGTTTTGAAAGACCACCTGGTCCCGGCCAGGGTCCAATGTCCCGCTTTGAAAGACCGCCTGGTCCAGGACAGGGTCAAATGAACCGCTTTGAAAGACCGCCTGGTCCAGGACAGGGTCAAATGAACCGCTTTGAAAGACCGCCTGGTCCCGGCCAGGGTCAAATGAACCGCTTTGAAAGACCGCCTGGTCCAGGACAGGGTCAAATTTCCCGCTTTGAACGACCCCTTGGATCTCAACCACAAGTTGGTGTCGGGTCCCAAGTGAATCCAAGATCTGCTGCTCAAATTAAAGAGGAATCACTTAAAACTACTGGACCACAGGTCCAGCAGGCTGGATCCCCAGAATCGACATCTCAAGATAAAAAAAGCACAGTCGACGATGCATTGGTTGATGACATTGTTGATTCCGGGAGTGGTTTCTTTGTCCAGAGCGACCCAATTCCTCAGACTTCACAAAAGGACACTCCGCAGAAGGCAGAAGAACAGGTCGCTGGAGCCACAGATAAGGCTAAGGAGGAAGAGGCCTCAAAACCTGCGGTGTCAGCACCTTCTGCTACTCCCGTGAAACCGACTCCCACACCTCCCAGTCCGGCACCAGGTCAGGCACCAGGTCAGGCAAAAAGTAGTGTCAACAACGGGCCCCCTCCGAGACCCATGCCTCATGAGTTGCCTCGTCAGCCTCCTCCGGGTCCTCCACACGGTGATAATCAGATGGGTCCTTCACCCATGGCGCGTGGGAGAGGTCGAGGGCAGATGCCAATGCTTATGCGTGGCAGGGGACGCGGCCGTGGTCGAGGGATGCTCGGGGGGCCAATGGGGGGCCCACCGCATGGATACGACCCCAGCATCCAGCCAGCTGAAGAAGAGGAGCATGCTGGGTATGAGTATGAAGCCCAACACGAGCACATGAGGCAAAGAGGCGAAGAAGAGATGGATTATGAGTGGGGGGATCCGTCCGCAGAACCAGGAAGGATGCCCGGGAGAGGGCCGCCGCTCCGTGAGGAGGATATGTGGCAACCCGAGGAGCATCACTTTGGAGAAGACTACTACGAGGAGGCTGAGGGCCAGGAGGAGCCCGTGGAAGAACAGGCTGAACACTGGGAAGAGGCGCCAGAACCACAACCGGAATCGGAGTACTGGGAAGAACAAGACCCTTACTGGAATGCAAGAAGGCCTCCCATGCGCGGACGACCTCCGTTCCCCCACGGTATGCGTGGACGACCCCCTCCGCCTCGAGGCTTTATGCACCAGGGTCCAAGGCGACCGCTTCCTCCTCACATGGAGGGCATGGAGCACGATCCTCATGGGCCTCCCCTAGGTCCTCCCAGGGGTCCTCCCAGGGGTCATATGGGCCCTCCGATGCACCGAGGTCCTGCCCCCCGGGGTCATCCTATGCACCACGGGATGATGGAGAGGGACATGAGGCGGCCCCCACCGCCACGAGAGATGATGGAGAGAGAGATGATGGAGAGAGAGGCGCGTGGACCGCCACCTTACCACGACCCTATGGAGCGCGACCCTGCATGGCCACCTCCTAGACGTCTCCCTCCACCACCTCCACATGCCATCATGGAGAGGGATCTAAGAAGGCCGCCACCTTTTGGTCCAGGACATCTCAGGAGGCGGCCGCCGTTCCCACACGAAGACCCAGAGGGAATTTACGAAGAGACTGGCGAGGATGAGTACGCACCACCTGAAGACGGGTACAGAAGGCCGCCGCCGCCACCACGAGACTTCATTACTCGAGACTACGAACACGGCCAGGAGGACTACTATCCTACGCCTCCGCCACCCAAAGACTGGGAGGCTGAACGCGGTGGCAGGGAGTTTCCCCCCTACCCGCCCCATGGCCCACCGGAGCGCATGCGAGACGACCGTTGGCCTGAAGGCAGAGAGAGGCCGTATCCTTATGAGGAAGACGATCAGGGCAGACCAGATTACGAGGGGGGCGGTTATCCGGACGAGCCCCCGTATGGTGCCAGACAGCCCCCTTACCGTGGCCAGCCAGACTGGGAGAAGCCCTTGCCGGAAAGAACGTACCCTCCCAGCATGGAGCCTCGGAGGCCTTCATTCGAGGGAGCCTCGGAGCCTGGCATGGATATCCCTCATCAGCCTCCCCCAGGGCCGCCTGGAAACCATCCCGATCCCGCCTCTCTTGAGTCGTCGTCTCCAGGGACTGCAAAGGGCATCCTGGCGCTCTCCCAGAGACAGCACGAGATCATCCTGAAAGCTGCGCAGGAGCTGAAAATGATCAGGTAGTTGCGGAGATTCAAGTCAAGTCTCAAAGTCTATTTATTGTCAGATGCACAGAACAACAGAGTCTGACTGGGCACTGAAATTCTTAGGACAGGACACCATGCCACACTACCATAACATAACAGGACATAACATAACAAGTACTCCACATGATATAACATAACATAACTTAACAATAAGTACTAAACATAAGATATACCTGTGAAAGACAAAATAGTAGACCTAATAGATAAACAATAAATATACAATATAGTTACTAAACATAAATACACATACTAAACAGATACGCATACCTACATGAGCTATACCTCTCGATAAATTGGAAAGATCACCACAAAAAAAGATCTATTGGAAAGATCACCACAGTGATTACCCATTGGAACACTGCAGTTTGTTTATAATGTGTTATAGAATGTTTGTTTAAAATATTTATAATGATTTTTGGTCAACAGAGAACTCCAGGAAATTAAAGGTACAGGGGGTGAATCTGTGGCTCCTGAGGTAAAGACCGACCTGCCATCTGGTCTCCTTGGGCTGGAAATTCCAGAAGAAGTTAAGACCGCCCTTCAGGTATAACAATAAATGTTATTTGTGAAGATTTCTGGCTCTCATACCTGTATGTAGCTTTTAACATATAGGCATAATAATTGAATTGTCTTGAGACGGATGATGCCTTTGCATTGTATTCCCTTTGTCATTTAGTTTTCTCGCCTTCTACATTAATTAGGCCTCAGGTCTGTTGCCGGAGACTGGACAGGCTCCGGGAATGAAACCACCCTCATGGGATTCTGGATATGGCCCACCACCACAAGAAGGTGGTTTCCACCCGCAACCTCCACCATCAACAAAGCCCATAATGGGAAAGACTGTTGACTATGGACATGGGCATGGTAAAGATTTGTATTTAACATGACATGACCTTTCCATATAGGCAGTAACATGTAGTTCAACAAGTACTTTCTATAACTTTTGTTTCCTGGAAGTAAAAACAGGTGTTTACATGCTGGTGGTGTGCTAATGTGCCACTTTATAAAATATTTTCGAAAGAATACACTTTATTTTTTAACTTCCATATACCTGACTTTGCATTTCAGATACTGGGTCGACTGTGGAGCGCATGTCTTATGGTGAAAGGATCCTCCTGAGGCCTGACCCTGTCTCTGAGAGGACCTATGAAAAGGGTAGGCCCAGTTAAAAACGGACTTTACTATCAGTCATATGAACATCCTGTTTCTTCGAACTTTATTTAGTATGCTTTACAAACGGGTGTTATTAACAGTTATGTTGAACTATTAAAGAATATGTAAAAAATGTTGCTTGTTACTGAAGAGATGGCAATGTGGCTTTCATCAGAACCGCTCGGCCCAAGAGATCCGTATGGCCGAGATCCGTACTTCGACCGGCGGAACGATCCGTATATGGGGCGCCGGGAGTGGAGCAGAGAGCGGGAGAGGGACCCCTACAGGGACAGGCCGGGCTTGGACCACGATAGAGAACGATTTGATCGGGAGCGCTTCCCCAGAGACGACCGGTATGTGTTTTGTGTTGGTTTGTGTGTGTGTGCGCGCGCTCGTGTGTGTGTCTGTGTTGGTGATTAAAAAAGGCTACAACTACTGTAATCCTGGAAGCCTGAGCTTGCCCATAAATATTCATGATTCTGTCACTTGACATGTATGTTTGTTTGTTTGTTTGTTTGTTTGTCCCAGACCACCACCAGGGCCCCCAGGTCGCCCCGGCTACCGAGATCGGGAGCCTGACCAAAGGGACAGAGAGGGGCGCAGCAGCCGGGACCGAGAGCCTTATGGTCGGCCACCTTACGACCGGCCGCCGTACGATCGAGGACCGGAGCGGTTTGAGCACGGCCCCCCAGGCCGCCCAGGCTATGGAAGTAAGATCAACTGACTAACTAACTACTACCTTTACCTAAATTACCCTAATTTGCCAGATAGCTTAAAGGTGCTTCCAGCGTTTTCTGTTGTGAATAAAATGAATTTAATTAAATCTTTTAAGACCGACATGAATGGTATATATCTGAAGGATAATTGTTGGCCACGCTTCCTATGTTCTGTGCATGGTGATGCTTTGTTTGAAATGTTTCATGCATTTGTTGATTATTTAGGGGCAAGCAAATACATTAAAGGGGCAGAAACAGAGGAACATGTTGTGGAAAGGGCACAGTAATATTGGGGAACACTGTTTATTTATCATGCCTTCAGAGCTAAGTCCAAAAGCAGTTTTATTTTCAACAAAATTGTAGCTGTGTGTGTAACACTTTGATCTGTTTCCAGGCGACCGAAGGAGCTACCCTGATGAAAGACCTTCTGGGCCGCCTGCCACCATGGCGCCTGCTCCCGGCCCTCCCCCTCGGGCTGAGAAAAAACCTGACACTAAGATCGTGGACGACCTCCTCAAGCCACCCGGCCGAGCGAGCCGCCCAGACAGGGTGACCATCTTTTAAAATTTTACGCACGCACACACGCGCACACACGCGCACACACGCACACGCGCACACACGCACACACGCACACACGCACACACGCACACACGCACACACACACACACACACACACACACACACACACACACACACACTAACAAACCCATACTCACACCAGAAGGCCTGAAATGTTAATGTTTCCATTGTTACTCACATCCTGTTCTTTTCTCTTATAGATCGTCATTATAATGCGTGGCCTTTCAGGAAGTGGTAAAAGCCACGTAGCAAAGCTGATTCGAGTGAGTGGTTGTCCTTTGAATTCATTCTCAGTTTGTGACATATATCGTAACGGTGGCAATTATCGGACGGCGTGTGTTATCGGCAAATGTTCGTGTTGTCGTGTTAATCCATTATTAAACTGAGCATATTGATCGTTAATCCGTTATTTAACTTAGCATTTTGATTGTTTAACAGAATGGTCAATGTTTGACACTGTCCGATAACTGACATAGCCACGCTATGTATGTAGGACATGTGCCTACACAGTCATGATCAAATCTGCAATCAGGCAATAATGCCCTGATGCTAATTATTACCCGGATATCTAATAGTCAAAAGGTGAAAAGGCTTGTATATTATTTTAATTTTACAGCTTAAGAACTCTATGGTTGTGATTGTTTACGACTGTTGATGATTCTCCATAGGATAAGGAAGCGGAGTGTGGTGGAGCTCTATGGTTGTGATTGTGTATGACTGTTGATAATTCTCCATAGGATAAGGAAGTGGAGTGTGGTGGAGCTCCTCCCAGGGTCCTTGGTCTGGATGACTACTTCATGACGGAGGTGGAGAAAGTCGAGAAGGACCCCGAAAGTGGCAAAAATGTCAAACGCAGGGTCTGTCTATCTCAACCTGTCACCATATTCAGATTTAAGTGTTAACTTGTGCCGATCTGACACCAAGCTGATACCATCTTCCTCAATCGTCACTTGCTGTTCTCGCTTGTTTTTTTTTTTTTTTTTTTTTTTTTAAAGCTTGTGGTTTGTGGTCTGATCACATATTCGTTGTTTTTCCACCAGGTGTTAGAATATGAATACGAGCCAGAGATGGAGGACACTTATCGCAGCAGTATGCTGAAGACCTTCAAGAAAACGCTCGACGATGGCTTTTTCCCTTTCATAATCATCGACGCCACCAACGACAGAGTCAAATACTTCGATCAGTTCTGGAGTGCAGCCAAGACTAAAGGTTTTGAGGTGAGTTGGCTTTTTCTGGATTTATAAGGAGGTGTGCTGGTACTCCTATTCCCCCTTCCCATCTCCACCCGGCCGACCTCAAGCAGATGGGTCCCCCCTTATGTGCCATGGTTCTGCTTAAGGTTTCTTCCTGCCTAACAGGGAGTTTTTTCTTGCCCCTGTTGCCATTGTGCTTGCACTAAGGGGTTTCAGGCTCTGGGCTCTGTTAAGCGCCGAGAGGCAATTGTATTGTTATGGCGCTATAAAAATAAAATGTAATTGAATTTTATTCTTAAAAGCGTGCGTTCGCCCTGTTTTCTTGTAGGTATACGTGGCTGAAATTACTGCAGACAACCAGACATGTGCGAAGAGAAACATCCATGGGCGGAAGATGAAGGACCTCTCAAAGGTGTTTATTTTTCTTATTATTTCTAAAGATTTGCTTTTTGCCTTTATTCAGATAGGACAGTGAAGGTTTGCAGGCGCGTCACACCCGTGGGGGATGTGGGTGTTTTAACACCCACACTTTTCCCGGTGAGAGGGTTCAACACCCACACTTTTTCTGCAGTTTTTCCACAGTTTTGCACACTCAAGTGTCACACATTGAGCGTGAGAGTCACTCATTTTGGTCTTAAATCACGCACTCCCGCCACACATCGTATTTCTCACGCTGAAAAACAAACTCGGGAATCAAGCACGTCTTCCCGAATCCGGTGCCACTTATCAGCCAATCCCAAAAAACAAATGGGCTAAACAATAGCCAATCAGAAAAAGTGTATCTGTTGTATCTGGGTAAGATTTTAACCAGCAACCAATGAAAAATAAAGCATCCTGGCATTGCGCGCGACTGATCTTCTGAAAATTTCGTTCACCTGAGGAAACCACTGGAGCTCTAAGCATCTGTCTTCTACAAGGAGTAAGTCGTCTCCTGTTTTAATGTTACGACAAATTCACAATGGTTTGATACAAGCAATGACAACTTGACTGCAGTTGGATAATGTTCCAAGATAATTAGCATCAGTTTGTAATGAGTGTTTGTAGCCAACACAGTTTTAGGCGACAGCCTGCCTTTTCAGTAGCCTATAGCTTTGACTCCGAACTTCGTTAATAGGCTATAATAAATTCGATTAGGCCTATTAAAAATATATATAGCCTATAATTCGAACGAATATTAGGCAGACCTTAATATTCAATTATTATTATTTTGAAAATGTGTTTGCTTGAGCATTACATTCAGATTTCGAGGCTTCTTCACGCCTGGTGAAGTTGTGAATCGCGAACTCATTAGGCATACTAGCATGTTATAAATATCCTGGCCATGGATGTATTAATCATAGCATCTGTCTTTCAATGATGTCAGTATCACTCATTTAAATGGGATGCTTTTTATATCTTGTATGTTATACATGTTGTACACCTGTCATTGTATCCATCGTTTCTATTGTTAACAAGAATGGGAGCATTCAGAGAATGCAAACCTCCGCCTTGTGAACTTGACCTTTGACCTTGACATCTGAAAATCTAATCAATTATTGCCATTATATTAACCAATCTCCCCACAAAGTTTGATGGAAATCGGTCCATGCGTTTCTGCGTAATCCTGCTGACAAACAAACAGACAAACAAACAAACATACAGGGGCGAAAACACAACCTCCTTGGCGGAGGTAATAAACAAATCACATCCATCCCCCTCACTTTTGAAAAGCTTGCTACGCCCCTGAAGGTTTGGACAGGAAATTAGATGGAGAGAGGAGGTGGGGAGTGGGATCGGAAAATTACAGAGGGTCGGAATGGAACCCGTGTCCTCGTGGGCGTTTAAGACCACTGTATATGGTCCGGGCTTGCACCACAGTGCCCCCCTCGAAGGTGTTAATTAAATATATCAAATTGCATCAGTCTTGGAAAAGTAAAAGGTAGAGGCATTTTCAATCCCGTTTTCACTGGAAATTCTGAGTTGAAAGATATGATTTAACGCTACACTATTTCAAAAGAAATTTACAAATATGTACTCCTTCACTTGTGTTACACATAAGAGCCGACTGACTACAGCCCAACTGAAACAGTATCATTTTACATTCTCCTCAGATGGCCGGGAGCTGGGAGCCCACACCTCGTCACATGGTTCGGCTAGACATCCGCTCCCTGCTGCAGGATGCAGCGATTGAAGAGGTACTTGGACAATGTTTTGGACCCAAAACAAACTTTCAAAAGGCCCCTGTAAAAATATTTGAAAGTTAATTCATGTTTTTTCCATTTCACACAAACATGTTTTAACACACTGATCCAATACCACACATCAGTTGTTGTTTGTTGTAAACTGGCGAAATAATTTAGAGACTTGCAGTCTGTTCTTGCGTTTCTCTCAAAACTCTGAATGGGTTGTATCGCTTTTTGTCAAACTGCAGCATCATCTTGGTTGACCAAATCCAAGCTTTTTTTTTTTTTTTTCCAGTTTTGACATTTTCTGTGGATATTAATAATGTTGTCTCCAAGGTTGAAATGGAAGACTTTGACCCTTCCAAAGAAGAGCTGAAGAAGAAGGAGGTGAAGGTGAAGAAAGAGGAGGAAGAGGAAGCCGACCGGGTAGGGCTCCGTCACTTCCGATCATCCCTATCAGTCCACGTGGTAATTGTGCTTATGTCATTGCATTTCCGTTCATGTCTCCCTCCGCCATTGCAGTGTGACCGAGACTGAGTAGTCGGCAGCGGGACACCATGTGATGTGTGTCACTACGCTGCCAGTCTGGCACATCTAATAATGGATTCGTTCAAAACAAAAAGCTCATTGAGTTCAAATCAAACTGTGAGAGAGGCTGGTGTAGTTTAAAAGACAAACAATAACCGTAAACAACTTTGCATGCAGTGTCCAGCGAACATTCCTCATGTCAGAATCAGAGTCATTACTTACATAAGTCATAAAATCAAATAAGTAAATGGCATCATGCCTTGGAATAAAAGGGAGTTCCGGAACTTTAAAATAAATTTGAGAGAATACATGAATTCCATGAAATAACTGTTCACCAAAATAGTTGACTAAAATAGGTTGAATTGCAGGCATCCTTTAAGTGCTGTTAAACTTGTACTTTGCTTAAACCCGCACCGCACTTTCGTGTGCGTCACGTGTTGTTGTCATACTGTTGTCATTTTGCCATCCTTCATAATAATACTGCAAACTGAAAACAAAAACAAATCTACCAGGTGATATGTTTTATCTGCCAGACATGGCTCTTTTCTTGCAGATAATTGATATACAGTCCTTTACTCTCCACTTTCATGTACAAATCAATTTCAACAAAGACTCAAAAAAATATGACCTATGGTAATCAACAGAGCATCTGGCAAGTTTGCGCTGAAATGCACCTTGGTGGGTTCAGCAGCAAAGAAAAAACAAAAAACACATTTCCCAGGGCAAGTGTGAGGCAAGCACGCAAAAGGCATTTATGAATCCATACGTCACAGCACTACGTCTCTTGTTCAACTGAGGACCTTCCCTGCCGTGATCACTACAAGTGACTGACGTCTGTTAGTGGGTCTGAAGGACCTTGGCATAAGCACTCAATGGTGTCTGAATATTCATATGAGCAAATGAGAAGTATTTGGTTGACTTCATTGAAAGTGAACCTGGCCCCCTGATATGCCCTAGCATGGGTTTCAACATCATAGATCATGCAAAGATTGGAAATGAAATGGTTGGTTTACAGTGAAGGGAAATGTATGCCACAGTTGGAGGGAAAAAAGACAGATGCTGTTAGGTAAACTGGTGTAAGTTGTGTGTGATTCTGCTGGTATTGTTATCAATATGGTAAGTTCAACCTGTAAAGTGTTGCATGTTATTTAGCAGAATCACTACTGAATTGGATTCCTGCCTATTTCGGTTCATTACTATCTTCAGCTGTGCCAGTTATTTAGACTAGAACATTATTGTTTATCTGAACAAGCTCTTCCTACCATTTCTTATGGCAATTTCTGTTGTTTGCACAAGTTGCATGTCAGTTAGATCTGTGTAGGACACGATTGAGGCCTGATTTGTGAGTGTGTTGTTGAAGGTAGTGAATCATCCATCCACTTTTTTCTATTAGAAGCAGCAATTAATATCTGGTGGTTTTTGGCTAAAAATCACCATTAAAAAAAACGAAATGGCCTGAGTTGGGCTTAATTGCACAAGTGTTCGATAAATTGGCATAGACGGAAGGTATTCAGGATAAATGTTAATCCATATTATTAATCCAGTGTTAATCCATAATACCTATTAAGATGCAGCACCAAGTAGGCTACACTCTCTTTTTGGTCCTTCATTTGGGTAGTCTGAATACATTTAATTGAATATAATATGGTTGGTTTTCTATAATTCAGCTTAATTATGCGCAAATTACAGTGGGAGAAGTGAGAGAGAATTCAATTAAATTCTATTCAATTCAATTTTATTTATATAGCGCCAAAACAATAAAATTGTCTTAGTGGGGTCACTTAGGGTTAGGGTTAGTTAATCAGGAAGAAACCTAAAGAAGAACCACTGCACATAAGCGTAAAGGGTTAGGGTTAGGGTTAGTAAGCGTAAAGGGCCGAGGGGGTGTGGGAAGGGACAGGGATGGAGACCTACTGAAACAAGCCCTTCATTGGTAAGCATTCTATCCCAAATCTTTGGTGAACTCAGTAGGGAATTTTTTGCCTGTGCACTTTACAGAAAAAATAACCAAAATATTGCTGTCAATTTGAAATTTGTTTTACTGTGTGTTTTAATCCTCCATCTTATCCGTAAGTACTGTATTGAATTTATCCAGAATTTCTCACATGTATTATTTTTGGTCAGACATCTAGGACCTTGTTCTTGTAAGTCTGTCCCACAGGCACTTGTTTTGCACTGTTGTTCACCTTTTGCTCACCAACAGCAGTGACAAAATGATTGTCTTTGGTTCGCCTTGTGAAACTGGCTCCAGCATGGCTCAAGTGATGTCTAATTGAGTTGGTTAGTTTGCACCAGAGGAAATGGACTAAAACCACTTTTTGCAAGTGGTTTGTGTCCAGTTGAGTGTGCATTTGAGTGTGATTTGTGCTGTTCTCACATACCCAAAGAACAGTAATGCCAAAAGGTAACCTCCATGTGTGAGTTTGCTCTTCGGTGTCTGCTACACTGAATTAGTCTTAATATTTAGCAATGATAAATTCTTCTCCATGAACCTTTGATCCATCATTCGTTAGGTCTACTAATGTTTTCAACTTTTTACACAAAAACATTTATTGAATATTCTAGAGTTTCAGCCACTTGACACAACAGAGATTTTTGTATATCTGGTTATTGTCCAAGTTGCTGAAATGTTTAAACTGAGCTAAGCATGGGAATTAGTGCTGTCAAAATCAGCGTGTACACTTTTTGTGATAAATTTGAACATTAACATTAACACACTTAATGCAGCTGCCTACGTTTTGTTATTTTTTCTGTTCTACGCCTGACGCAGAGCTTAGTTGAATAAACTAGTTTATTGGAAAAATTAAACTTACAACCAACCCAACGGGCTGCATACCACGCTCTAACTACCGACTAGCTGACCTGGATACAGGCTTTAGTATCTGCCTCCCCAAAAGACAATCTCTCTCAATTTTGAAAAACTCGTCAATTGTCCCAGTATGTTCGATAGATCAATGGGCCATGTTCCCCGCATTTGTTAATCCACCAGTGTACTCCAGACTAGCAGTTGCACTTAGGATCCACATTGCTCCACACAGCCCCATAACACGACTTGTTGGCTGCAGAACTCTTCCTAAACATTGACATTATATGTACCAAGACCCCTGTGCTGTGCTGTGTATCATTTCATCACCATTGCTAGATGTCTTGGGTTGGGTCGTATGAGTGATGCAGTTTTGTTTTTCACTTTGTCTGTGTTTGCATTTCTAAACAAACGATACAGGAACACACTTTTTATTATGTTCTGCATGGCATGATAGAAAAATATTTTTAAAAGGATAAATAAAGGCAGTTAATTTTAAAACGGCAACAAAAAGCCGAGCAAACTGAACTGGCCCAAATATTTGAGAAGTTACAAAATATTTGTTTCACCATACTCTTATGGGATACATGTCCTGTAAGGTGTTGGTGTTGTGTCCTTCACACAGAGACTGCCCCAGTTTGACGTCAATGCACCTGTCATGTCAAACAGGAGTGTTAAAAAATGCTGTCAATTTTACTTGATCATAACTAGATAAAGCAGCTCAAACTCTCTTATAACTTATAAATTCAGAAAACCTCAAAACAGTTCTATGAAATGCTGATACATAATTCGATTCTGACTGTTACCTTGTGTTAGAGGTAAAATAGTTTTGTCATTATAACATAACTATTATCTAGTTATTATCTAATCATTTTTTTAGTACATTTGGGGAAATGTATCAGCACCACCCTTGTATTTCCCCTGATCTGTTAATCCACCAGCAGTTCTGTATAAGATCCACATTGCTTCAAAGCGCCATAACATGACTTTCCTTATTCCTTAATAGAACATGATGCGAGATGGATTACTACCATAAAATAATCTGTAAATCTCAGTTTAACATTCTCATTGTCATACTAAGTTAATATACTCATTGTCATACTCAGTAATGAGTTGAGTACCGTAGTGTAGCTTCCAGAAGCTTTTACTTCAGAAAGCTCTGCTTCAAATACAGAGTTTTGATTTCTCCCACAATTAATGATTTATGAGCTGGTAAGTAACTGTGGATTTGCACAATTGTACTAACAAAACTGTTTGCCCAACTGTTTTTTAGGGATGGGCATGTCCTAGCAAAACTAGACGTGATTCACTGACTGACATGGCACATGACGTGATGCATTGAATAAAACATACGTAGACCTAGGAAATGCAGTGCAAATTTAGCAATGTGCTTACACACACGCACACACACACACACACACACACACACACACACACACACACAAACAGGCTTGCACATGTTGTCTTTGTGTGTGGGTCCAGATTTCAATCACTGACCTCACGGATTTCAGTCATGTCAATTACAAACACACAGACACACACGCACACACACACACACACACACACTCACAGAGACTCACACTCACAGAGACTCACACTCACAGAGACTCACACTCACAGAGACACACACTCACACTCACACACACTCACACTCACACTCACACACACACACACACACACTCACAGAGACACACACTCACAGAGACACACACTCACAGAGACTCACACTCACAGAGACTCACACTCACAGAGACTCACACTCACAGAGACTCACACTCAAAGAGACACACACTCACACACACTCACACTCACACACACACACACTCACACACACACACACTCACACACACACTCACAGACACACACACTCACAGACACACACACTCACAGACACACACACTCACAGAGACACACACTCACAGAGACACACACTCACAAAGACACACACTCACAGAGACACACACTCACAGAGACACACACTCACAGAGACACACACTCACAGAGACACACACTCACAGAGACACACACTCACAGAGACACACACTCACAGAGACACACACTCACAGAGACACACACTCACAGAGACACACACTCACAGAGACACACACTCACAGAGACACACACTCACAGAGACACACACTCACAGAGACACACACTCACAGAGACACACACTCACAGAGACACACACAGACACACACACACACACACACACACAGACACACACAGACACACACACACTCACAGACACACACACACTCACAGACACACACACACTCACAGACACACACACACTCACAGAGACACACACAGACACACACTCACTCACACACACACACACACACACAGACCCATTCATGCTTTACCTGGCAGAGTGCACTGCACTTTGTTTTTGGTTTTTGAATGAGTTCAACACAGAACATTTTGACTGCTGTAGTGGTCTTTGGCTTTGCATGTTTCTTCTGTTTGTACAGTAGGCTATCATCTAATCTCTCTGAACCACATATGTTTATCTGCGCCTGGTAGTAAAGTGGTCTTCTTCTGTTGTTTTGGTTGGCATACAGCTTTAGGTGCGTTACCACCACCTTCTGGTGGTAGTTATGCCTTACTAGTAGGTGCCGAAAAAATCAAGGGAAAATAAACTAAAATACAGTATCTAGTAAAAAACTATTCCAAACTCAAACTATTCGACTTTATCATTTAATGACTATCCGAATATTCGAAAAATCATCAACCCATCCCTACTATAGTTAATTTAATTTTGAATAATTACAGCACTGTACTTCCACCTAGAGACCAGTTTGAACACTTTTAAAATGCTGATGTATGAAAGTTGGTGCTGAAGATGATTTTAAAGAGAGGGGTTGAGAATGTTTCCCTTTCTTTTCGTTTCACCTTGTAGGACAGTATTTTGGTTTGTGAAGAAGTTTGGTTTGTGCTAATGTGCTAAATAAACAGCACAATCAATTAATGCATAGACCTTAAAATGTTCCAATTTAGTTGCACTTCAAAAGTGTTTGCCTGATGTGTTTTCAACCAAGTACACACTGATCACTCGGTACTGCCGAGTTTTTGAAATGTATTATGATCCGACACATTTATTAATTTGTCAAACTTTTGTCCATTTCTGATGTTAACAGCAATTTCACCTGGTTAGAAATGTTGTCAGTTTCTTCTCCTTAATCCAGAGAACCTTACTGTAACCCTTGCTGAACTCTCAGTGTGGTAATTTGTATCCTGTTGGCATATAATCCTTATGTTTCATCACACTATACAGGACTAGTGTGTGTTTGCTTGTCGTATTGACCAATCGGATACCTTTTCATCAGATGATGTCATAATGATGCTTTAATTCCAGTTTTTTAATAGGACGAGTAGGAAAGGTTGTACTCTGGGACATATTGTTCGATGTTGCTGATGCTTCTTTGTATGTTCGATTCATTAAGAACCACGTCAACACAATCTTAAAGGCACCCAGTGCAACTTTATGTAAACATTCAATGAAAAATAAACATTCAATTTCTAGTCTTTTTTGCACGTAGTAAGTTTCAATAACTCCATACCATTACATATCGACATTCAAGGAGCAAAGATGAGACGTCGTTGTGTGGTGAGAACTGATAGAAAATCGTAAACAACAACAATCGCCGGTGGGGAGAAGCCATTTTTCCATTGACTGGAACCTGCTTTATTTATTGTAGGTTACCAAAAAATAAAGAAAATGGCGGCGATTGTTGTTGTTATCGATTTTCTATCAGTTCTCACCACACAACGACGTCTCATCTTTGCTGCTTGAATGTCGGTATGTAATGGTATGGAGTTATTGAAACTTACTACGTGTAAAAAAGACTAGAAATTGAATGTTTATTTTTAAGCCTCGAAAGTTGCACTGGGTGCCTTTAAGAGGAGCCTGCTTTTCTAACAAGCTCTGTACAACTTGATGATGTTAAGAAACTGTCCAATGTTGATATCCTGTTTTATTTAAATTCTATTTAGCCCAAGTCCTCATCCTGCAGAGACCCGTTGGTCTCTGTTGCATGCTAAAGTGAGATGGACTTGTCCAATGAAAGTGAACTGTCTGCATTGACGCCAATTCTGATGGTTATAACTAACTGACTAACTTACTAAGTCTTCTCTGTTTTTAAGCCTTGTGAATACTCCAAACTCCTCTTCTTCTTTTCAAGAAGTCCGTTTCGAACCCTCCACCATTTCCACCCACCTTCTCTCTCCCTTTCCATCATTTCTTGTTGCCTTTTCATTACCAGCTCCCTCACTTCTTCTGTTTTCCCTGTAAACCTTTCCATCTGGAGGATTAACCATTGGAGTTTCTCTCTGTATAATATAGGGGTACATTCCAAAAAGCAAATGGGAGATGGACACTTCTGAAGCAAAGCTCGGTAGGTGTTTACCACTGTTTCTATTCTGGCACGTGTAGTCTGTCTGTCTGTCTCTCACTATGTACGTACGCACACACACACACACACACAATCACACACTATTTCTGCCTTTTGTATCTCTACACCCCTCGACTAATTGAAGGTTGATTTCTTGAAGGCTCTTTGGCAATACTTCACCATTGTCAGAAATGATATGTGCAACAGTCTATGAGAACTTGATGCAGATATATATTCCAAATCTTGTTCCCTTGTGGTAATCTGTTTTGGCATTCCCCTTTAAGTAGCTTGCAACCTGGGGTGTTTCTAGGCTGCACAGAGTAAAGCTTTATATACCTGTTGCCATAGAGATGGGAATGTTTTCAATTGTACACCAGAAATTAACTTTAAACAATTGTTAGAATTATTCAGATGCCCATTGATTCTGAACGTTCTCTCAATTGCCTTTCACCACAGATATGTATATCATTCTGTATGTACTTCAGTAGAATGTTTTTGTAACTATGTTTTAAAATCTTGATTAGTCACTTTTGAGACAATGGAAGTGAACAATTAATTTCAAGTCCGTAGAGTCACTGTTTTTACAAACCCTTCCAAGATCCAGAGGGAAACGTTAGTAATCATTGGAAACCCATTTGAACATAGCTGCTTGAGTTGTCAAGCCCTGTCTTTGGCATGGGTGTGCTAGCACAGGAAGCTGGCGCAGGAAGTAGCAGGCGATGACGTTGGCAGCGCTCTTTTTCCAGACAAGCTGGATGGCCTGGTGGGTGGGAGCAAACGGAAGCGCGAATCTGACGTAGCGGGCATGGAGGACTTCCTCCAGCTGCCAGACGACTACGCCACCAGGATGTCCGAGCCGGGAAAGAAGAGGGTAAATATGCTCACACTGGCTGCTGTTTGTTTTACATAGACTCACTAGTATCACAGTTATTTCACGCCTCTTAAACTTTCACTTTTACTGTTGTGATTTAACCAATGTTTTAGCCATCGTCTTCCCTTGGTGAATGCCAAGTTTATGTGTCATGTGTTGCTTCACTGTTGTTCTCCATGATCTGACTGTCAATACTGATGTAGCCCATTGGTTTTTATGGGAAACCCCCTGAGCAAACAGAAAATAGTCTCATTCTTAGTGTCTTGTTTCCTTTAAACATAGTAAAAAATAGTCATATTCTTGGTGTCTTGTTTCTCTTTCATCACGCCACTGGTTTGGGTTTGGTCTTAGGTGCGATGGGCTGACCTGGAGGAGAAGAAGGACGCGGACCGAAAGCGCGCTATTGGCTTTGTAGTGGGTCAGACCGACTGGGAGAAAATCACAGATGAAAGTGGCCAGTTAGCCCAGCGAGCTCTTAATCGCACAAAGTATTTCTGAGAAGAACATTTTGTTAGTCTTGCACACCTTTGCCACACAGGTAATTTATCCGTTTTGTCGTATTTCTAAGTGACTGTTCTTTGTTTAGGTGTCATTAATGTATGGATATATAGATTTATTATCTATGATTACTCAGCTGCAGTTATAGGAGTTATTACATTACAGAATCTAGATGTTTAGTCTTCGATCTTCTGGCTGTTAAATTGTTTAAACATATATTATGTTGTTGCTTGGTTTCAGTGGAGTTTCTCTCTCTTTCTCTTTCAGATAGCCAGTCCATGAGTCGGCAGATGGAGCAAGTAATGGTCTCCACCTTCGTGTTACTGTTATTTAATGTATTGCTGTAAGAGAGAAGATGAGATGTCTTCGGCAGCCACTTGGAGAGCATGAAACGAAAACAGCGTTAGTTGTGTTCTGTCTCTTTGGTGTTTCTCATGAATGCTCACAGTGACTTACCTTCTGAGTCACACTAAGTCTTCACGCTGCTTATAGCTGCAGTGTCTTTTTTATACCTTGTATGTCTTTCCAGCAGAATTCATGCTTTGTTTTAGTTGTTTAGATATGAATAAATGAAACCCTTAAAAAGCTAATGTGAAATGCCGCAGACCTTGTCTTTTAGTTTTTCCTTTAAAAAAAAAATGAAATTTGATTTTTGTTTAAAATGTTTGGCCTCTGTGTGATTACTGAGACAACTACGGGGAATATATTAAAAGAAATAAGTTCTATATTGTTTTGTATAACTTTTTTGAGTCAGTAATGTTGCCTTAGACCAGTGGTTCCCAAAGTGTGGGGCGTGGCTTGAGGGTTGAAAAAAAAAAAACGGAACAAAAACTCAACAATCAACTGCTTGTTAAATTAAGGCAGTGCTTTAAGAGCATAGTAGCCTGCCACTTACCTATCTGGTGATGAGATTATAGCCTACTTTGTACTTATTTAATATGCTCAGGGTCTCTCGTTTTGCTTAAAACTCAGAACCATAGCCTGATTATTAATACAGCAGACATGCACCTGAGCAAACCAACCAAACAAACCATACAATCAGATTGGATCAGTTTAAATTGAGCTCTGATCAAAGAACACTAAAACGGAAAATTTCAAATGTAAAAATAGTTTATTTATGAATTTGTCAAACTTTTGTCCATTTTTGATTGTAAACAGCAATTTCACCTGAAATGTTGTCAGTTTCTTCTCCTTCATCCAGAGAACCTTACTGAACTCTCTCAAAAAAAAAAAGGTGAGCCTGCGGTGAAAAGTTTGGGAACCACTGCCTTACACTGATGTGCCGCCAATACTTTGTCTGAAAGGACACAAACTCCAGTGTCCAGTATAGCAGACTTGTGTGAAAGGACACCAACTCCAGTGTCCTCCTGTATAGCAGATTTGCTGAAGTACCGTGACTTCTGCTGAGCAAAAGCTGCATCCCTACAAAAGCTACAACAGTAGCTCTTTTATGATCATTTTATATTTGCTGCCCATACATTGCACAATAAGTTAGTCTGTGCACCAGTAGCTAGTTAGGTATTCATAGAGAAATGTGCTCTCCTGTGAGCTTGGCATTTCACAAAGCTGCACTGAAGGAAATGTGACACATTTGACACAATTTTGTGTTTGCAGTAAAGCAATGTTGATAATTGTTAAACTGCGTAGTTGTTGAAATTATGTTTACTGAATGATTTGCTTTTCTACCACATGATTAACCTGATATGCAGAATAATGAAGGAGCCTTCGTAGTTTTGATCCGGCATTTAGAATTTCTTCATCTAAATCAGCAATTCAAATTTTAATGCAAGCAAATGTTTAAGAACAAAGTACAGGTTTAACTAAGTCTTTTAATACTATGGAATAGCAAAGGAAGATATTCTCAATAAGTAGCTTAATGTTGTGCACAGATATTGAATAAAAACTGATTTGTCATAACACACTGGCCTGTTGGAGACCTAGTACCATACCAGACCTAGGATCATAGTCCTGTTTTTCCTTGTGAATATCTGTAGATACAGACTCACTGTTTGACACTGTATGATGTTCAGTTAGCAGATTTCCTGTAAACCAACTGACATGGTGAATACGGAATTACTTTTAGTAAGACTCAAGACCATGATGCTTAGAACATTTGACACTCGGAACCATTATCAATTTTTAGCATTTTGAAGGTAAGTAAACCAGTTGTCCACTGTATTCCGCTTGAATCTAATCAGTTCATACCAGTAGTTTGTTTATTATTAATAACAGCACTTGAGAACACATTGTGCCATACTTTTTGTACGCCTCAGTGAGATTGAGTTGTTCTCAGCATTAGGGGAAAGGAAGTCAGGTAAGACGTTTAAAACTAGGAACATTACTTTGACAGCATAAGTAATAGATTATACATAGATAAAGATTATTCTCCAACCATATCATGACCTGAGTCCCACATTGCATGGCTCTTTACCTGTGTTGATTCATTCAAATAGTTTGCATCAGCAAAGTGAATCATTTGACTGACTGCATGTATTTGAAGTTCTGGTGTTCAGTACCTTGCTTGTCTCCTGACTGCATTACCTCTATGTGAACAAAGGAGATTTAAATGCTGCTGGAACATCACTGTCTAATTTACAGATGACCTTGTATATTGCTTTCTTCCAAGAAGGATCCAAGTCTCTGGCCAGGGAGATAGCAGTGTAGAACTCTCTCAGTGTTATTTCAACAACTGCAAGAAATCTGTCTGGGACCTGAAGTAAAAACACACATTAAAAATGAAATCTTATTAATGGCACTGTAAAAACACTTGTGGCCAGCTGACCGGCCTTAAGTTTGTTTTTGTTTTTTACCTACTATATATTGTCATTTGAAAAGGTAAGTGTGTTGCACTTTGGGGAGGGGGGGGGACAGTATTGCTAGATATCTTATGCATACCTCCCTTGTTTAACTCATTGATTAATTACTAAGAAATATCCGGTAATAAATGTGTTCCTCTTCAATGTTTTGTGATGAGAAACTGGGGGTCAATTCCATGTTAAAAAATTGGGTATTGGAAAAAAAGTAAAGATTGATAAACATCTCTGTGTTCAGTTTTTTTGATCGTTTCATTACAGAGACTCCGAGCTGTTTGAAATCCCCAACTTTGTGCACGCTCAGGGTGCTGCATAGGGCTATACGTTAATCCATCAAAAAAAAATATGCTTCCAAATTGTGCCTGAAAAAATGGAATACTGTACAGACCAGAAACTTGTAGTTGTCTTCAGTTATTTTGAGACGGTAAATCATTTGTGAACTGTAGCCGAAAAGATGTGACTCACGCATGTTTTCAGGCTTTAAATAATAAATGAATAGACAGACTTTCTATGGTCAAAGCGCATACAGACATAAATGACAGGAATCTTCTGTGTGTGTGAGAGTGTGTGTGTGTCCTCTCAAAGTAAATCAGTAAATGTTTCAAAGATCAATGCATGTTTCACCATACAAACCATGGTCATAAAAACAATTTTAATGTGTGTTCATATTTCTTATTCAGTACACACAGTTCATAATGTCTGACATCAATGATGCATGTAATTGCAATTCATAGAATCAGTTCTGTGTAGAATCTTTCTAATGACGATTCTTTTATTTTGAGCCATTTGTATTATAAGTCATGAATTCTTTCTGTCTCAGTCAATCATCATGCCGTGATGGTAGACTGTTTTGCCATTATCGTTATTTAAGACGACACAATATGTGGGTTAGTAAAGACCTGTAGCACAAAGGCCAGATTTGCCCGATTACTATACTAAGGGAAATCAGTCAACTACTCCCCCCACCAGGTCTAGAACACATAAACCATATTAAGTAAGATTTTTTTGAATTTACTGTGTGTTATAAGCTTTCGGGAATATTCGGCCCAATTTACTAACAACAATCGTGTCAACAAAATGCAGATGCCAAATCTGTTTTGCAAATATTTCTGTCCACAACCAAGTAAAATGACTCCAGTAGAAGGCATTCAAATAATCACGGTGGGCCGTTTTGAATGCACTATCTATGGACTGCATGTAACACTGGTTTGTTCCTAATGCCTGTGTATCTGCGAAAATATCTCAAAATTATTTACAGCTTAGATCCTAAGGCATTACTGTTAGCTCAATGAACAATGTTTCTGTATTGTGTGTGTGTGTGCAGAAGTCAGCTTTGTATATTTGTATTTAGGAATCAAAGAATTATTAGTGCATCATTCACAAAGTCAATCAACAATTCAATACAAGTTCAACCATGAATATGACTTGGCTTCTCAGTTTTGCTTGTCTTATTTTGGAAGAGTGGAATTGTCCTGGAACCTCTACACATCACAGCATTTTTATGATGCAAATTATAGGTGGTTGTCAAACTAAATGTAATATTTCTGACAGTTCTAATCTTTCTAATCAACCAATTAAACCAAACTAAATTAAAACCTAACACATTTTAAATCCTCCTGTGAGCGTCCTAAGAGAATGAGGCATAAAACCATAGTGTTCTCATATTCAAATTAGCCCTGAGCCGGTCATGAATCAATATAAATCACCTTTAAAAAATGTTCTGAGACTTGCCTCATTACTGCAAAAAGACAACAACACCCCAATATCTAAAAGCCATTAAAAAAGTTGTCTGCCCCTTTCTGCTCCACTTCCCACTGACACTGCATGTTGAAAAAGTGTAAGCCACACCTCTCTTATATACCAAGTTATTAAGTTTGAGTTTAGCAGATGTACACTTTCGACTGTTCCAGTGACCTTTTAATTGTTGGGACCAAAATAATCATTTGCATGTGTGTGAGCAAGCGTGGTCGTTGAAACCGCTAGTAAATCCTTGTTAAAATGGCACTTCTAACATGCATTTGTGTTTACAGTTCACAGCTCCTGTATAAGGCCATTCCTCCCTGTACATATTTCTTATATTTCTCAGACCATTGTGTTGTATTGTTTGGTGCTGTGTTGTATATTTTGTGTAAGTACAATGAGAGCCTCTTAACCCGGAGTCAGATTCCTTGTTTGTGCCAACTTACTTGGCCAATAAACGTGATTCTGATTCTGATGTGGCCTACCTGGAAGTCATTGGCTTTGTTGTAATGTGTGTTCAGTGCCCTGAAGAGCTCCGAGTCCCGGTCTACTGTGATGTCTCTCGTGAGGGCCACCCCATCCACCGCGGCCTGCCGCGCAAACTTCTCCATCTGAATGTAGAAGAACTCTCTGAAGTTGCTGAACCACTTGATCAGCTGGGATGTGATGCACCTGGTGAACTGAGGAGACCATGGAAAAATGAATGGTGAGTTTGATTTTTGTTTATTCTCAACTGTTCTGAAAAGATAAAAGTATGTGGTTTTGTTGGGCTTCAGGGGGCACTAAGTCCAGTTTTGATCCAGTATAATGTTTACTGAAAAAAATGATTTGGGAAACTACTTTGAAAAAATACTAGTTCATTTAAAATTAATTAACATCATTATGCGCTTTTGAGTTGCATGAAGACTATTTTTTTTACATGTTTATATCATGTGTATTTTTAATGTTCTATCTGACATATTTAAAATGCTAATTTTACTTGGAGACGAATAGAAATGAAATAAAACATTTTAAAACCATTCACCCGAGTCTTGTCCCCTTTTTATTATTATTTTTTTGTTATATTATTTTTTCAAATTATAATTTGTACTGAATCTGTAGTCACTCTGTAGCTCTTTGGACAAACATACAGTATCTGAGATCCTCACCAGGATGGAAACCTGGAATCTCTTCTTACCTTTACATCAGGAAAGAAGATCTTCAGCACATTAGAGCTTGGGTAACGTGTGTAGAAGAACATTAGCTTCGCCTTTTTCAGATGCCCGGGGGTCAATCCTTCCTGAATGTGTCACTGTTAAGGATTTTGAAAACAGGCAGGTTTGCCCACCTATACAGTGCATGAACCATGTGCTGACAATGAGCACTGCGAGTGCGAGCAGGCTACATCCTATAGAAATAATTTGGATTTTTAAAGCCACACAATTTAATTTATAATGCTTGCACTAATGACGATTAACATAATTGGAACAGTTATGAAACCGTATAAATGATTTCGCATTTTTTGATTGTGTGGCTTTGATTTTAAACTTTGTTATTGGTAGGGGTCAGTTAGTTTACCATGAAATGCTTTTACTATAATGAGTTGATTATATGCACGTGGAATTGGCCTGAATTAAATATGTGGCCGAAATAATCAAAATAACCAGTAATACTGCAAACTGTAAGTCAAGCAGAGGTACCTAGAATACCCCCTCCCTCCCTCACACACACACACACACACTCACTCACTCACTCTCTCTGATACCTCATAAAATTAAACGGGAGGCCCTTTTTGAATGTTCATGGTAACATTTTGTCAAAGGATATGTTAAGAGGCAAAAATGAGCTGCTGTCCACTATGCCTTGGTTCTCCCTTTTGATGTGAGGGAGGCAGAGGTTGTCAAAGGCCAAGTGACTCAGAGCCACCAGTTGCGCTTGTTGGCTCATACAATTGGACATGGCCTTTGAAGTAACCTTGATTGGCTCCCAGGAATGTGACATTGTGTCCACTGAAGACTGACTTGCGTTGTATCGACACGGAAGGCTGCCCAGCACACTAGGGGAGCTGTCTTGGAATCGCCGTAGCACCTCTTGGTCCGTGAGTGCATTGTTTTGTTTTGATGGAGAGGGGGGATTGTTAATTTCCGAAAAACTTGTACTAATATGAGCAGCTGTGTTGGTACTGTCCAAGTATGATGGTTTGTGAAGGACCAGTGACAAAGCCTCTGCCTGAACGTTTGGCGGCGGAGGCTCTGTTATCGCAGAGCACAAGCTGAACTTGGGTACGGTTCCCTCTTTTGGTTTCATATTTTCCTCTAAAGAAGGATGCCCAGACTCAGCAGGATCCTGTGGCGATGTCTTGAATAAAGAGTGGGACATTTTCTTGAAAACCAAATCAACGCTCATGTTCACTGCTCTGGACAGCTCGAACTTCAGAAGGTCCAGCAGTTCTGTGTCAGTGTCCTGGCCTGTGTTACTGCTCCGTGTCTGGTGAAAATTCCTGTTTCTTTCCCACTCGCTGCTCAAACAATGCCGAAAGTCACCTCTGGAATTATTAACGACAGGAGTGTCTGGTGTTTGCAACGTATGTGCGGTATTACGTGCTTCATCTTCACGCTTTGTCAATCCTGTCAGTGCCATCTCTCTTGGACTCTCCTCTTCAGAGTTCTTGAGGTCGTAAACCTGGGTCATTTGATCCTTCTGATGTTTTGCGTGCAGCACATACGGATGCTCTGGGCTCTCCCTGGTCTTGTAATCCTCTCTACAGGAGGTTTCGCCTCTGCTCTGGCTGTAATCCAACAGTGGCAATGTCCCTTTGCTGCCATTCCATGCATTAGTGCTTGCATGGTGACTGGCTGCTTTTTCATCTCTGAAATGCATTGGAGGAGATCCAGCCATGCGCTGGAGAATGTTCTCCACCCTGGCCCGTTTGGCCTGATGGTTTTCCAGGCAGGACCGGTCCCAATTGGGACTAAATAGGCTGGTCGGGACCTGTGGACTCCTACTGTCTTCACTTAAAGTGCTGGTCTGGCACTCTGAATAGCAAAAGTTGTTTAGGGAGGTGGCAGAGTCAAATTGTTCGGGGAAGTTCTGATGATGTGCCCTCTTCCTCTCTTTGTTTTTTCTTAAGAGGAGAGAGATGATAGATTCGGTGGTCCTTGCAGTCAGAGAGGGGTCATACATGTGAGGGTTGCTCTGTTCACTACAGTTAGGGTAAGCGTTTCTTGAAGTATGCATGCTCTGATCGGATGAGCAGTAACTCATGTCAAAAGTTTTTTAAATGGCGTTGGGCTGATTACCAGATAAGATGAATAAAATTAACCCTGGAAAAGATTAGAGGGGAAAAGGATTTTCCTCCAGAGATGCACATTATTTCCCTTATCATTCTGAAGATATTCACTTACAAATTATAATAAAGAGCTGAAAGTATACATGAGGGTTTTTTTCCTACCCTTTGGACATTTTCTGATACGTATTGTATGGTAATCAACAAGAAAAATATACAGAAATAGTAGGCCCAATAAAGAGTTTTTATTTTAGGCTATGAAATAAAGGCTTACCCTATTAGGCTATGAAATAACTATTTAATTTAGCCAGTCTAAGAGATAGCCTTCATTATTCTGAGTGAAACCAGTAACATGCCTACATTATTTCACTGTTCTCCATAATTAAACGTACTTTTTACTCTAGGCTATACAAACAATAAACAGACAAAAACATTATAGAAAGCTATAATGAAGTCATATCCGGACACGATCAGAAGGTGCATTAAATCAAACGTTTACAGGTGGAAGCATGAAGCAGCTGTAGGTCTTACCAGTCCTGGTGGCGAGATGAGCGCGCTTGAATCCGCTACGTGGATAGACACCCTGCGATGAGCCGGGTCACTGTGCTGGAGAAGTAGTCTTGTCACTGACACAGCATTAAGTAATAGCCATCGTAAATGAGATGCAAGGGGGTAGAGCCAACAATTTTGGCAAACAAAGAACATGCTGTGGGTGTTATGGAGAGAGAGGCATGACATTCTTTGCCTAGGTATTATGCGTAATTAAGTGAAATCAGTAAAAAAAAAAAAAAAAAAATGTGCATGTTTTCATTATAGTATTTATAACACAATTGGATTTTTCGTTTGTAGCCAGCGATTATGATTTATCTTTTGTGCATCTTAATGGGAATTGAATTAAAAGGCTATTCTTAATTTATTAAGATCTGCTCAAAATCACTTTTTTTTTAGACGTTTTTGCAGCCTTTTGTGAACCAAATAACCTTTATGTAGGCTACGTGAAGCAGCAATTCCGCTTAAAGATGTTTAGTCGAGGCCTGGTTGAATAGTCCAAGTGCTCAAGTGCAAGGAAACAGGTGGTCGTAGGCCAGGCTATTGAGTTGAAAAATAAGCATTAGGCCTACTTGCAGTAACATCACCTCCCAGTCGTACAATAACCTGCCCAAAGCTACAGAGGCCATTTAGGGATATTTCTCCGCCTTGGTCTTAGCTTGTCTAAATTTAGCCATCGATGGCTGAGAAGTGGGGGTAGCCTATAGGCCTAAGAACGTTTGCCCTAGAACAACGTTCAAATGTAGGTGGACCTATTCTATGTCAACTAGATGAATGTCCTTAATGACGCCTTCCCTCCCCTACGGAAATCTATGGGTCTTAAGATTTACCATAATATATTTTATTAAAGTCGCCTAAACGTGGTGTAGCCTAACTTTTTATCCGGTAAATACTCTTCACTACAGAGAACTGAGATGTTCTGAAATTGATGTGAAAGGAAATAAACCCATAGGTAAACTCAGCAGTCTAGTTGAGAATACAAGCCAATAATTTACTTGTCCAACATCAAAAGGCGAGATACTTTTGAGAATGCCACATATTGAGCCTGTTAGTTGGAGAAAGAGCAGTGGTCTACAAGGAAGTCTATAGAAGTAACATCAACAGCTGTCACATTACTATTGTTTACATCTGGTTGTTCATTTAGTAATGCATTAATAGCATTTATTATTAGTGCAACGTCTATGACTTTTACCATATTTACTTGAAAAGTTGGTACCATCTCAGGTAGCTATGAGTCATTAACCCGGAAGAGTCTGCTTTCACTTCACTTCCCCTTGTGTTGTTACTGGCTTCACTGTCCGAGGTCAGTTGACAGCCTGTCATCGCAGCCAACATGCTGTCCCGTTCACGATGTTTGTCGCGGACATTTGGACGTTCTGTTTCTGTGTTGTCACAGGTATGTTTTTGACATTTGTATTGTAAGTGTTTTATGTATTAACTTGTACATTTATGACAAATTCCCTTTTTAAGGGCCTTGACGAGGCCTGAGTAAAACCCAAGGACAGAGGGACACCGAGACAACCGGTTAGCCAGTTACCAAGTTAGCTAACATAGCAACTAACGTTAACCTTGTCAATTTTGGTCTATTAGTTAGAGATAGCATGCTATACATAGAAGTATAAGTAGAGTGACAATTCATGTAACGGTATTTTGTCTCGCTAACAAAGCATAGATAATCCACCTCACATCTCCTAAAAGCCAAGATACCAAACCACACCTCCGAGACGCCCCAGATATAAGCTAGCTAACGGAGGCTAACAGGCCAGATAGCTGGCAATGGCTTTTATTTGAGTTGCCATGCACAATAGCTAGTTGGCTTACTAGCTAGCAGGCATGGAAGCGTAACTTATGTCTTGGTTATAACTCCACTTGGGTAAATGGGAGTTGAAGTCACATTTTTGTGTTCCTGTGAGGTCAAATGTACTTGAAACATAGCATGTCAAGCTATAGGTTAGCTTGCCGATATTAGCTGTCGCACCTTCATAAATCTTCGTTGTACGTTAACCATTTGCTGTTAAGGCAGGGTCAGTCAAGATACATACCCACATGCAGAACAATAAACACAATTACAATGTCACACTAACATCTCAGATCCTACAGGACGAATTACAATTACACCTAGTGTGGCCTTGTACATAGTTAGATAGCTAACCCATGAAGGTGCACTAGAAGAGTTGTTCAGTTTAGTCTGGGGACTTTGCAGTGTCCAAGTTCAGTGTAGTGAATGCAGTAAAACTCCCCATGTTCTCATTTGCTACACGTTTACCACCTAGTACATCATTTTGGTTCCGCCATGCTAGATCCTTAACATCGATGATCAAACTACTGAAGTAAAAGATGGGCATTTTATTAGCTGTTGGTGTCTTTGATACTCACTTTTGTTCTTGAGCAGTGAAGGAATACAGCCTGTTCACACGTTCAATTTCGCTCTTCTTTTCAGAGTAATAAGGGGCTTGGACAACGGACGTTGTCGGGTGAGAATGCATTCTATTTTAATACGGAATAAATGTGCCTGAGAATGAGATCGGTTGACACTAATGTTTGATGACCATTCTCTTACGTGTTAATGTTGTGTGACCATAGATTAGCGAGTGAGGGTGTGCATCGTGTAAAGGAGTCGGAAGTTTCTACATTGTTTTAGATGAGTGTTGTGTTTTACTAGTAGCCTAAAATAGCCAATGGGCTCTTAATGTTACACACTATACCTGACCTCTGTTCTTATGTCAGTCATGCAGGCACTTACGTTTAAAAGAAGAGTAAGCTGTATACTTCACCATAGGTTGTCATCTCTTAATAGGGCCCCCATGACCTTGACTGTACTGCAGCTTAGATAAGGATATACTGTTTTATTTTGTATATCGTATGACTTCATGCTACTGGAGGATATACATGGCTTCCCTTTAAACAAAATGTATTAATTTTCTGTTAAAGGACTCTCTTCAGGCACTCAGATTGTTTACAAGAACAGTCAAACGTAAGTCTGCTGACTCGAAGTCATTGATGGTGTCTTCCTTATGTTATTTAAAGACTGGCATTTGACACCTTGCACTCTCACATACTGATTATGTGTTTGAACGCTTTTCAGATGCGATCCCAAGCCGGTCTCCAGTGTCTCCCACGTCAGATACTTCAGGACTTCCACATGCTACAGTAAGTGTTTCTCTATGCTGTGTGTAAGCGTGCTGCGTTGTGCTCAATGACTACTGGGGCATGTTGTTTGATCTGTCCGTCTGTTTGCAGAGAACGAAGTCATCACGGTTAACACACCCCCCTTTGCAGAGTCTGTCACAGAGGGAGATGTCAGGTGGGAAAAAGGTGAGTGACCTCCTCAGATGAGAATGGCGTCAGGCCCCTATGCATGTCATTTTTTGGGCAGTCAAAGTGATCATCAATCAAATGTTTAAGCTAAAATGTCGTTTTTTTAGTTTAAAATGTAAATGGCTGTAGAACAACCAAAGTTGCATCATTCTAAAACAATAATAAATGTAAATTATTGTTGTGGAAGATTGTTTTTCTCCTGTGCATATGTTTCATTCTTCCTCATGTCAATAAAAGCCCACATAATTTTGATGAAACACTGCTTTTTCTGCACCCAGAGTTAAATCATGGCAGTACATCCAGAAAATAATCATTGCTCTTTATCTAATCTAATCTAACCTAACCACTAATAGTTAACTATTTTGTCCTCCACAGCTGTTGGTGATACCGTGGTCGAAGATGAGGTGGTGTGCGAGATTGAGACTGATAAGGTACGAGTCTTTCCTCTGTACTGCCCTGAGATGTTATTGACTCTTGACTTTCTTGTCTATTTGAGTGATCACTGATCGGGAAAGGCGCTGTGTACTCAATTGATTAACCCTCTGGGGAATAATATACCTGTGGAGGGATATGTAGTTTTTTGATCTTGTTGTCACTATGCTTTTAAAACTCTGCGAGTTTTTGTCCTAGAGTCATAAAAAGAACAACCCCCCAACCCCCGAAACTGTTAACTACAAGATGTATTCAAGTGTTGAAAACTTGAAAGCAAGATTTTAGCCAGGCCTTTTGTTGATAGTCTTGTCTGCTATGTAGTGCAAAGTGTTGTCTGCTGTCTTGTCTGTGTGAAATTGAAAGAGATTGCCTCTATTGGTCAGTGTTGGGATCCTCTCAGCTTGGCTGCTGCTGCTGACTGTAGTAATAAAAGGGTGTTGTGATGGGGTGGGGTACAGACCTCTTTGCAGGTGCCCTCCCCTGCGGCTGGCGTGATTGAGGAGCTTCTGATCCCAGATGGTGGAAGAGTGGAGGGTGGACAAGCCCTGTTCAAACTCAGGAAAGGAGGTATGCTTGAAGCAGTCACACACGCACACAATCATGGTGCATTGTGGGACTTCAACGGTGCCCTCAAACTATACAGGGACAGTATAGAATGAAATCAAAAAAGAAGTCAAGAAAGAAAGCTTGTAATATTTAGTATTTTGGGCTCAATGCCCCAAGTACGGCCCTGCATTTCATTTTTAGTTGTCTTGTTTATAAGGGAATAATTGACCTTCCCCATAAGCTTTTGAGCTTTCGGCTTTGTTCCATTGTCGACATTGAAATAGCCATGTCAGATTTGCAGTATTCGAAATAACCTAAAAAATACATTTTTTTTTGTGCCTTATTTACGTAATAATATATTGATAACATTGATTCAGAGCTCTAAGATTATAACTGGTGGTTTTACTGACGCTGATTCATAGCTGGAGCCCCCAAGGCTGCTGCTGCACCCCCCCCTCCGGCACCGATCGCTGAGGCCCCAGCAGCGGCTGCTGCCCCGACCGTCATCACGCCCATCCCAACTGCCATGCCCCCTGTGCCCCCTGTGCCAGGCAAAGCCGCTGATGCCAAACCTGGTCAGTGGCGTCCCGACACACACACACACACACACACACACACACACACACACACACCCTGTTTTTACTTCTTTCTCTCTGTGCTAGATCATTCTATTTCTACCATATTTATATTCCTATGTGTCTTACTTGTAAACATTTCGAGCTGCACTCGATAAATCAGAGGTGCTGTAGAAATAACAAGAAATAGATTGTTGTTAGACTCTCATTATTGCCGGTATTTATGCCGATCATCCTTTCGTGCTACAGTGTCTGCAGTGAAGCCCACCGCAGCTCCGGCAGCCGCGGCCACCACTGCTGCTACCACAGGAGCTAGGACAGAGAGCAGGGTAAGAGCTGGCTACGGGGGTCTCCCTAAGGCCTTTGGAGAAGTCATTCGTTTGGGGGGGGGATAAGTGGTTATAGGGCACTTTAACAGTGAGAAACCATACACACTGAGAGAGAGAGAGGTATTTTCAACTGAATACAAACAAGTAAAAGAATGTACCAAAAGCACGTCAGAACTGATCCAGCTGTTTGTTTTGTCACAGGTGAAGATGAACCGAATGCGTCTGAGGATTGCGCAGCGTCTGAAGGAGGCCCAGGAGACCTGTGCCATGCTGACCACATTTAACGAGATAGACATGAGGTAGGCATCCCTCAGGTGAGCGCTGTTGCTTAGAGGACTCCAGCTGAGCCTCAGTGTCAAACAGAACTCCGACTCAAATGGTGTTCTCACTATTGGTGCCCTTTACTCAAACTGTAAGAAACTTCTCAGTGTGGTGTGTGCGTTTGCTTACTCCACCATCAGCGGATATGTTTGCTCGTTGACTGCATGTAAAAATGTAGATCAGTTAAACTTTTTGGCCTAATGGAAGTTATTTTTAGTTTTGTTCATTATGTGGAAGGTTTTAGTGCAGTCTAGAATGTTTTTGAGGTCAGTAGTCCATATGTGTGTCCACATTCGTTTGTAGCAAAGAGGACCTGAGCCAGTATAACAGTGGAAACCTTCCTGCCGTCTCTCCCCCCCAGCAACATCCAGGAGATGCGCAAATTGCACAAAGACGCCTTCCTCAAAAAACACAACATCAAGCTGGGCTTCATGTCCGCCTTTGTGAAAGCTGCTGCTCACGCTCTCACTGACCAGCCTGCTGTCAATGGCGGTAAGCTGCAGCGCCCCGAAGCAAGACATATTTTAATAAATAAATAAACAAACAAACAAACTAAGAAATAAAAAATACCATATCATAGTTGTTCTTTATTGTACTAAACTCAGCTTGTTAAATTTACACCAATGTTTCTCCCACCAGTTATTGATGACACCACCAAAGAGATTGTGTATAGGGACTATGTAGACATCAGTGTGGCCGTGGCAACATCAAAGGTATGACTGGACTTTTGTAGCTCTTATGTCATTTGTTAAAAAATAATGGATAATTTTGTTACTCTTTACACCGTTTGAAAATCTGTTGTTTTGCTGGAAGAGTTGATCAGCACATGTGGGTGTAGATTTTGCGACTTTGGGTCATTGAAAAGCGCATTATAAATAAAAGTTGTTATTATTATTTGTGTTTTAAGAGCAGCCCTTCTCAGGAGTTGACTTCTGTTTCTTTGTTTTCTTTCGTTTCTTTGCCATAGGGGCTGGTGGTGCCGGTCATCCGCAATGTGGAGACCATGAACTTTGCTGACATTGAGAAAACCATCAATGGACTGGGAGAGAAGGTATGCAGAATCATTTGTTATTGTTTGTTTTTGTTTATTTTTGTTTGTGTGTTTGCATCTAAGACCATGGCTCTATTGAGGTTGAGCCGGTGTCTGACGACCCTCCGCCTCCCCTTTCCCCCTCAGGCACGTAAGAACGAGCTGGCCGTGGAGGACATGGACGGAGGCACCTTCACCATCAGCAACGGAGGCGTGTTTGGATCCATGTTTGGCACGCCCATCATCAACCCCCCACAGTCAGCCATCCTGGGCATGCATGGCATCTTTGACAGGCCCGTGGCCATTGGGGGCAAGGTGAGTGACTCCATTTTACACACACACACACACACACACACACATATATAGACCCGTGTCCATTGGGGGAAAGGTGAACGACTCCATTACTCACAGCCTCAGGCTAAATGCTACATGGTTTCAGATGGCTACACACACAGACACACACACACACACACACACGCACACTGGTCGCTATTGCTGTTTCCTAAATCTGCACTGCTGCTTTGAAATCTGCCTTCATTAGGTCTTTCATTAGCTTTAGATGCTCTAAATGCACTCCACATACTTATTGTGCCCACCCACATTAAGACCAAATTCCTATGTAGTTGTCTCTACACACACTGACTCCATTACCCACAATCCCATGCTAATGTTCATGGTACACTACTGATCCATGTCTGAATTCGGGGCAGGTTTGTGTTGGCGGCTAGTAGTTTGGAATCTTTCCCATTTCTTGCATGTGAATTTAAATATCAACATGTGCGACAGACGTGCGGAAGCTCTTGCACCTGCCCAACAGATGTTCAGAATCTCTTGTACTGACTCCTGTCTGCCTAACAGATGTTCAGAAGCTCTTGTACTGACTCCTGTCTGCCTAACAGATGATTAGAACCTCTTGTACTGACTCCTGCCTGCCTAACAAATGTTCAGAAGCTCTTGTACTGACTCCTGTCTGCCTAACAGATGATTAGAACCTCTTGTACTGACTCCAGCCTGCCTAACAGATGTTCAGAATCTCTTGTACTGACTCCTGCCTGCCTAACAGATGTTCAGAATCTCTTGTACTGACTCCTGCCTGCCTAACAGATGTTCAGAATCTCTTGTACTGACTCCTGCCTGCCTAACAGATGTTCAGAATCTCTTGTACTGACTCCTGCCTGCCTAATAGATGTTGAGAAGCTCTAACTCCAGGTTGTCCAATCCATGTTGAGAACCACTCGCCTCTAACATAGATGTCCAGAACCCGTCCCATGTGACCTGCGACCTGCGCACCCTCACCCTCACTGTTTGTTTTTCCCTCCATCCGTCCCCTACAGGTGGAGATCCGGCCCATGATGTACGTGGCGCTGACGTATGACCACCGGTTGATTGACGGCAGAGAGGCGGTGACTTTCTTGCGCAAGATCAAGGCCGTGGTGGAGGACCCCCGCGTTCTGCTCCTCGATATGTAACCTCAGGGGGTCTCCTCCAAGTATATATAACTACACACTATTAAACACACGTGATTGCCAACTCGACACGCTGTGACAATTTGTGGACTTGTGTAGCCCTCCAGGGCCTTTCTAAATTACGTTGAGGCCGTGACACGTATCACACTGATATAAGATAAGGAAAACATCAACATGAATGGTTATCATATATTTTCACATGGGCTAAACGTTATAAAGGGACTGCATTTAAGGTACCTTATCTTGCTAGTAAGTAAGGGCACCTTAACCTACAGTAGTGTACCAGCTCTCATACTGTCTTTAGAAAAGCGTTAAATGAACGACTGCACAATGTCCTAGCAGGTGATGACGAGGAGGAAACAAAATGTCCGCGTTTTGACCATCCAGTTACAGCTGGTATCATGTTGTGTTTGATGGTGACATCATGCTGAAATTGTTCAGGCCTCTTCAAAATATGGATGGTCTAAATTCTATAAAGTTCCAAACAACAGAACAAATGCATCATCTTCATGCTCCAGTGTTCTGATTTCACAGCAATTGTCAAAGAAGAAATGTAAAGGTCTTTTTTTTTATTCTGTAGTCAGAAGAGGTGGTTCGACACATGACACCCGATGTACCACACTAAGAAACATCGAACCTTTCCATACCTTATCTATGTCTAGCTCAAAGTACATCCAGGTTATTCGTGAAACTTGACATTACACACTCGCACACAACTCATTACACACACTCTTAGCCCAAACACGTTGGGAGGAGTGCAAGCGTTTACTGCTGCAGTTGTGGAATTTCATTGGCTGTTTGGTACTATAGTGTAACTCAAACTGCATAGCAGGTCTTGCAACAAAGACTTGTTGTAACTTCGCATTTCACCCAATTGGAACAGATCTAAATGCAGAACCCTTTAAATGTCTGAACAAACATGTTGTTGTGTGGTAACTTTATAACATAATTGGCATTTGCTTTACAGTACTGTGTGTTAAGTTCTTCTTGGACCTGTCTGTTGTGAAGTTTAGGTCCCCTTTAAATGAGACAGGGGAAAAAAACTCTTGGGACCCTTGCATTTATGGATGGTGGTTTTATAGGGAGGTTCCATAGTGTGACATCACTTTAGAGACCCTTTATTTGTGTAGGAACCAGATTTGGCGAACCACCTGACTTCTGACTACATGCCACTGCCCTGGGAAGGAAGAACTGTGCAAAGCAGTTATTCCCTTCTTTGGTTTGACCTTGTTCAATGTCAGGGTTATGTTTTGAGACGCACAAGAAGCTCTTTGCCCTCGTATACTATCTTTATTATTTCTTTACCCATTGTGCTCCGTACATGTTGCTATTTAAACATCCGATTAAGAACATTAAAAGCCCTAGTTTTATGTAACTGTGTCCTAAATGAGTTTTTTTTTATTATTATAGACCATTCCCTGGGATGTTTTCTTTTTGATTTTCTATGACAAAAAGAAATCTCTCCTCCAGGTCAACTCAGTTATTTCATAACATTTATTGATACTATAGACTGCTGTGTAGAACTTCTTGATAACAAACTATGGTAGAAAAGGATTAATAAAGCATAAATAACAGTCTAAAAGGAGCATGCCACCACCAAACAGTATACGAAAACATTCACAGAAAACACCAAGTACAGCCATCACCTTCGCTTCGGTGGTTTTGCAAATGTTCACGAAAGCCTTGAACGCAATGTGACGTCTCCTAGTACCAAACCCTTAGGTGCTCGTTACCCAAAAACTCCCAAGCGAAGAGCGTGCATCAATGCCAAGGATTGATGTTCCTCCAAACTAATTAATACTCAACGCCTTTTTGGAGATGATGATCCACAGTCATTGAGCCATCCCCAACAAGAGTCTTAGGGGTTGCTTGGCGCTTCCTACGTCTACTACAAAAGCCCCCTTCTTTTTCGAGAGCGTGCAGCTGTGGCTGTGGGCTGCTTCTGTTTACCTTCATAACCGTGAAGGGACAATGCTCTCCTAATGACTATCTTTGTTTCTTTGCCAGCACCTACACAAGCGTCTGAACAATGCCATTCGTGGGGAGACTGAGAACATGGACTTCATTATGGAAACACTACCCCAAAAAAATACCCATCCCAAAAAAAAATGAAATACTCCAAACGTCAGATTACCATGAGAATGAAGGAGATCGTAATGGGCATGAATGCCTAGAACAAAAACACGATGGGCTTTTAATTTATTTATTTACTTTTATTGCCACTCAAGATTCCATTAGCACGACACAGGGAGATTGTTTTAATTGGCAAGGTGCATAGATATCTGTTTTTGGTTCGGGGGTGTTTTTGTTATTCCTCACGTATCTTGAAATGGCGTGATGTTTGAATACAGATGGCGCATTCTAAATAATGCAGGGGACCTTTAAGTCTTTGTGTGGAGTAAGATGAAAGATGGTCATTAGGAAAGGAACGATGCCAAATGAGCAACATCACAGGCCTAATTTACCTAAACTGTGTTGTTATTGTTTGTTCATGGGCTTATTTTTCTGTTCACTTCATGTGAAGCATATTGAGCCAGTGAATCGCACATGAGCAACGAGCCTAAAATGCAGAGGCAGTGGAGTGCAATCATGCACCATTAACTGAGTTTCATTCTTCTCCAATATCAATAACTGTAGATATTGAGTTTATACAGTTATACTGAGTTTCATTCTTCTTCTCCAATATCAATAACTGTAGATATTGAGTTTATACAGTGCATAGGGAAGGGAATGGTATTACACTTGTAAACATTAACATACATAAACAAGTTTCATGTATGATTCTCTTGTTTCACAGAGCTACCCCACAGACTAGGTATCAGTTAAAGGACAGTCAAAAACATTAGGTGTCCTGACCTGCTTTCAGCGCCCTCCAATGGTACCCAGTATTTTGACTGGCCGACAGAATTTTTACTAGGAGTTTCTCTGAAACCTCACACAACTATCCAATACACACAGGCACTTCGACCCGAACTTAGGACATTACTACTGTGCACTCTCTAAAAACTCTCTAAACAACCAGAAATATAAACGTTAGAAATAAACATGGTATCAACTGCTGTAGACCATGTGCCAAGTGCAGTTATATTGCAGCCCGCTGGGCTTCGAAAGGGCAACGTGGGAGGGTTTGAAGAAGCCTTTGAACCCCATTCCTCATATAACGTTCCAACCACAAATGGGTTGCAGTCATGAGCTAAAAGCTCTTTAGCTCTGAGTGGTTATGTTTTGTACAGTATTCCATCTGCAAGTGTGCAGGTGTCACATCAAACATGAAGACTGATGTAGCAGGACATGGGAGCCTTATTTGACATTAGGCCACATTTCAAATTGCTTTTCTAATTCAGAGAAGCCATTTCCAGTTCCATTTCCAATCCCAGAGCACATCAAAAGTAAAACGAATCTTATGTTGCCAAATGTCCTGTCCTTACCCCACTAAACTATGAAGGGGTCACTTAGCTCAAAGTTATTTTATTTTAGTAGTAGGTTTGAAGTGCATTTTCAACTGCTGAATTGGCATTAAAATGTTAAATGGAGGTTTTTCATGATCTGAAAGTGTCTCCCTGAAGATGGAGCTCTATAACACGTATTATTAGGCTTTCCTTTGGCCACCTTATTCACACTGCCTTAAACCCAAACCCCTCACTTAGTTCTAGCTCACTTCAAACACTCTGTGAGTTCAGGGGCAAATGGTATAGGTTTAGACCGGAAGTATATTATCAAATACACTAAAATATCTGTTATACAATATTTGTCTGAGTCTATAAGGGTTTCATTTCGAAAAAGTGGTTAAAGTAGTCCTTAACTCCTCCACTGTACTTAAGAATCCACAAATATATATATATTATCCTGTGACAGAAAATACTGACTGAAAGAGAGAATGACTGGTAAACACTGCTGCCTTTGTTTCTGCAAGCAAGTGATTATCCGTGTATGTTATACAGAGGAGACACTTAAGCTGTCTTTTGGCATTTATTTTTTTACTCATTTTAGCTTCATCAAACGACCCTCTCCTCCTCCCTAGCTGCGTGTCATTACTATATGTCCTGGTCAGCGTCTGTTTCTCGGGGATCTGACTGTCCTGTGAAGCTGGAAGAGGAAGTGATTCAGTTTGATGAAAGTATAAACAGTGGTTCCAAGCAGTTTTAAGCCTGAAGAAAGTACATTCAATAGTTTTTGTCAGTTAAACCTTGCATCAACTCAAATGGAGTCAACTCTTGGTTGCTCATATATCTTAAGGCCATTGATTCTGTTAATGAAGCTGACCCACCTGTAATCGATTGTGCCAGTCTTATCCACGTCCAGTTTCTGAATCAACACCTCAATGCTGAAGCTATCAAGTGGCATCTTTGCTTGCTGTTGTAAACATACACGACTTGTCTTACATGTCTAACACCATATTCATGCAGGGTGCAGCACAAACTATGTGCTTCTATCTAGACAGAAGTTCTCAAATACGATTTTGTATGCCTGAAGATCACGTTAATACATTAGCATGAAAGATTAGCATATCAAACCTGAATGGCCTCCTTGAGGTCTAAGGTGTTGACTCTCATGGTTCCTTCCTTGTCTATACTCTTAAAGAAGTCCGCAAGGCACTGCTTGCGTTCTTCAAGAAAATGCTGCAGGGAATAATCAATTAATTTGCTGACTAACTAGCCTCGAGGAAAGCCACTGTTTCATCCCACTTCGACTTTCCACATTTTTCATAGAGGATTCAATTCAAAATGAGCCCCATGAGGACTCACAAATAAATACGTCTGTGTTTCCAAAACAGGACGTGGAAACCATGGAATGTGGGCAAGCAATGAAGAAGCAGAGGGAATCAATTCAGTAAGCAAACCAAAAAATGTAGAAAACTTAAAATGTAACACTTCATATATTATACATTAATATACTTATAAACATACATATAACTTATATATACACTTATATATATTCATAAATAATATATGAACTGTAACATTTAATATATTTATATATATATATAATATGACTGTAATCAGTGAGACTGTTGGTACCTGAATGACCTTCAAGGGGTCAGGCTTATGGGTTCGGCAGAAGGAGCCATTGACTCCCTTGTACTGGAAGTCCAGCGCAGGGTGCTCCTGCTGCATGGTCTCCAACAACTTCACAAAGTCCTCACTCACCATAACCGTCTACACACACACACACAGACTGAATTTACAACAGCGACTGACTGGGTCAAGGGACCAACGTTGATGGACCACATTCACCATGAATTTGTTATTAGTAAGTTACGTTCACAGATGGAAAATGGTGATGGTCCAATGCACCA
The DNA here is from genome assembly GCF_963457725.1 of Sprattus sprattus. Lineage (NCBI taxonomy): Eukaryota > Metazoa > Chordata > Actinopteri > Clupeiformes > Clupeidae > Sprattus > Sprattus sprattus. The sequence continues at coordinate 6,735,304 of NC_137914.1, forward strand.
ATCGCACTAGGGCACTGAATATACATAAAATATAATAAGCTATATGCACTATGCATACATGTACTATATACGTATGTGTTAGCATGCTACATTTAACAATAGTACATTTAAGATTTAAGATAACTTCATGATTCGTATGGGATCAGGGTCTTACTGATATATTTATCTCCTCCAGTCCTGACTTTGAGTTGGTTTTAACAGTGTTGAGCAGCAAGTAGGCTCCTTCAGATCTTATTGGGTTGTGAAGCAACTGAAAAGACATTCATGTGAACATGTGAAACGGCACACAACTGTGACAGTAAATGAGTGAGTCTGACTTATGAATTACTGAGAAGAGGGATCAAGCTAAATCAGATCAACAGAAACACTGTCAAATGTATAGACCCTTTAAAGAGATAATGCAAAGTCAAACATAAAGTTATAGAAAAATACAGAGTAGGCCTACTTCGTAGCCATATATGTGACATTGAAATTGCTATATCTTGCAAATATTGCTACAACATCCCTGGCTTGTTAGGAACACTATATGCTAGTGATGTTCAAATGTTTCGGATGTCTTCAACAGTTTGTTATTTTTGAATTGCTTGTATATGCTGGAATTCGAGCATGGGGCAATTGCATCAGCTTGCTTCAACACAGAAAATAAGAAAAACATGAAATGTCTCCTGGTAGTAAAACACATTTTCACCTCTTATCAATAAGAGTTTAACTGACACATTGAATATCAAACTGGTGAAATTTGCTCTGTAAACAGAACAGTCTGACAGATTCACAGTTTGGTCAAAAACAGCAGGGGCGTCCAGTGTTCATTTTACAGGCCTGGCCTACCCGCAGAACCTTGAGGGTGTCATTGACCGCCAGGCCGTGGCACAGCAGTCTCATAGCTTCGCAGGTTATGCAGTTGCTGGAGAGGTCCAGAGAGACCAGGGTGTTGTTGTGGCGGAGAGCATCCCCTAGTGCCCGAGCTCCCTCACTGCCAAAGCCATTGTAAGACAGGTCCAGATGGATCAGCGTCATATTCACCTGCAGAGGTAGGGTTCGAATACACATAAGCGTTTTTTTTTTTTTTTAAACGGGACGCTAGAAAATGCATTGATTCCTATGGTTTGGCGCGCTTTGCGTAGGCGCACACGCAAAGCGCGCCGTACCATAGGAATCAATGCATTTTCTAGCGTCCCGTTTTAAAAAAAAACCGCTTATGTGTATTCGAACCCTAAGGCTTTTAAGACCTGGTCTTGCAGTGATGTGTGCGCTCTAAGGGGGGTTTACGCTATGGGCTCTGTTAACCGTCTTGAGACAATTGTATTGTTTTGGCGTTATGAAAATCAAATTGAATTCAATTAATGTCATTTGCATTGTAAATGGTCCTGTAGAGAGGTTAAGTGAAAGTAGTTCTAGATATTGTCCAGTCACAAAAACAAACTAATAGCTGCTCTCTCTTTTGTCATTCTGCCTTTAACAGTTTTGTTGTCTCTCTTGAAAACTATGTACTTACTGGAATTCAAACCAATACGAGCTTGTGCCCTTGTCTCTTCCCAGTTGGAACTCATCATACCTTTAATCCATTGCAAAGAGCCACTGCTCCATTCATGCGTAGGCAGTTCCAGCTCAGATTCAGAGTTTCCACACTCTCATTATTGGCTATAAGGAGAGACAGTTGGAGAGAAGTAAGTCAAGTAAGTAAGACTTTATTTGTATAGCACATTTCATACAAGAGTTGCAATTCAAAGTGCTTTACATAAAATCAATAAAAGCAAGCAGCAGGAGCAATACATGCAGTGAAAGATAAATAAAAAATGATCAAATTCGTATCAGAACCTGGTCTTCTGAAATGCTTCATGGATTACTAAAATCATGATAAAAGGAATAAAAGTCATAAAACCCTTAAAACAGTTTAAAAGAGAAATAGTGGAGAATAGAATAGAAGAGATCTGAAAATGTGTCTTCTCACACCATCAAGATTTCTCCAATCAGCTTAGGAACTATTCGATGTTGTTGGTTTTTTTATTTTTTTTTTTTTATGCAATCTTTCAGCATTTTGCCGTTTTTCTCAAAAGCAGGTTCTGACTTTTACCTGCCTTGCTCTCAAAATCCCTACGTTTTGAGTTACAGCTGAGTATTTCTCTTACCCAGCATATGGCCGAGGTGCTCTCCACCTGTGTCACCGAACCAGTTATGGCTTAGATCCAGTGTTTTGATATGGAAATTAATCTGAGGAAAAAAGTAAAAAATATGGGAGTTGTGAATGAAATTCCCTTTTGTGGAAAGTAGCAATATAGTTTGCCCCACCAAACACTGTGACCTTGTTAGCCATGAGAATCTAAATTTTTCCACATCAAACTTACCGCTAAGGCATCTGCAAAACTTTTGGCTGCTTCATCGATGAATCTATTTCCTGTTAACAAATGAACAGAACACCAAATTTAGAATTGTTCTGCACAAATCATTGCACCTACCCTGAATGGATATAATATATCTTAAGACAACAATCTATATGTTGAGCACAAACTTAACAGAGCACCTGATAAAGTAAGTGTTTTGATGGACATGTTGTCTAGCAGCATTTTAGCAATGCTTTCAGCACCAGCGGCCTGGAGGTTGTTATTCGAAAGATTCTAGAAAAAGGACAAATACTAGTTAGTCTGTTTCCTCCTCAAAACCTTACAAAAGCTATCACTCGTTTTCTAGAGATGCTGTTGCCCTCTTGTGGAGGAATCATGTAAATATCTCTGTCTCTCACTCTTAATCTCTCTCTCTTTTTCTCTGGTTACTATTACAAAAACCTCTTCAGCTTCTTGATCGCTTTAAATATATATATCACTTCAAAATAGAATTGATGACTAGGTAAAGTTACTAGTATTTGTATTATTGTATATTTTCATCAAGTATTACGATACCATCCTCTGAACGGTGTAGTTCTCCTTCAGCATCTCCCCCAGATACTGTGCACCCTCTGGTAGAAGGCCGTTGTCCTCCAGCTCCAGCTCTGTAATCTTTAAGTCAGACTGTAAACCAAATGAAAGAATGTTAACCAAATGTCACACTGTAAAGACAAATTAAAGCATTACACTTTTATTATTATTATATATATATTTTATGTATTATATTTTTATTATGCTTACCACATACTTTGTATATAAAATTAATTTAACGACCATTAAAACACCACTGCCACACTGCCACACTGCACATCTCAAGCTCCCATTCCCTGCTCCATAAGATCATTCAAAAAATGTTTAAGAGAGATTTATCTGTCACATGCGTGGTTGTTCAGGTACAACAGCATTCAAATAGGATTCAAGCAAGTGGGGAAACTGAAAATTAGTATAATAATAATAATAATAATAATAATAATAATAATAATAATAATAATAATAATTTAATAATGCATAATAATGGCCCGATCACTAGGAGGTGTTTCCTGCTTTTCTGTATGTGGCCTCTGAGTGGAGCCAGATGTGTGGTCTTCAGCCCAATCCACCTCTGATGGCTTTAGTGGCTTCCCATTGGCCATTCTAGCTACATTTGTGTCCTCTCTACCACGTAAGGTGATGGTAACGCCATTGCTGTGTGTATTGTATCCCATCTGATGTTCCTCCATTGCAATCTATCCATCTGCTTTCTCACATTCGGTTCTAGGCAGTGGTGTAGTGGTCCCTGGAGAAGTGGGTAAACTCTTTATTTCTTTTAAGCAGCCCATACAGCACAGGATAAACGTCCTGTTTTGAGAAGTGGGTATACCCAATGCTGACTGAAAAATAAGTGGGTATACTCCGTATACCTGCGTATACCCTGGACTACACCACTGGTTCTAGCCAGTGAGGTAAAGGGGGAGAGAGAGACAGACAGAGCTTGGTCTGAATGACCAAGAGCTTCCTCCAAATATTGAACCTGTGGCTCAAGGCCAAGGCCAGGGCTACACTGTAACTCATCCCTCCCGGCAGGTCTTCATTGCTTTGATTGCCATCCCCCTGGAATCAGTGGTGGAATGTAACAAAGTATTTTTACTTCGTTACTGTACTTAAGTACCTTTTAACGTATCTGTACTTTGCTTAAGTAAAAAAATTATCTGTTCTGTCCAGTTTTACAATAACATTTGTTTTTCATGTTCCATGTTTCCATTTTTTACACGTTTAAATAAATGATTTAAAGATATAACATGTTTTCTTTATTGGTTTAGCTTTGCAGATAATCCGTGGTAGATAACTTGTCATCTGCAGAATTAGTCAAATTAATTGAATTGATAGAGTGGGAACAGTATTACAGACGGTAGACACACTAAATACACCAACCTTTCCAATAAACAAATGTTGTTGCTTATAATTATTACTAGTAGTGACATCAGTAGAGGCATAAGTATTTACCAGTAGCTATTTCTATATCAAAATGGCACAGCCCTAGATATTGAGAGACAACCCATTGCATGAGTACTTTTACTTTCATTACTTAAAGTACATTTTAAAAGTAAGTACTTTTTACTTAAGTAGGATTGTCGATGTAGCACTTGTACTTTTATTTTCCTGGGTACTTGTACTTTTACTTAGGTACTTAACTTCAGTACTTCCTCCACCACTGCCTGGAATGGGGACTGAGACCATGAACTCGTCAGGCACTTTAACTATGGCATGGTGAGCTAAGCTCTCTGCTGCACGGTGTCAAAATTGTAGATGTGCTCACTCAGGCTTTCGCCGAGGTGTGTCACCTTGGTATGCTCCGCCTGCCTTGACTGTGCCAGGAGTCAGCTATGCCAGCTGACGCGTCTGTAGCGACCTACAATGTTGTGGGCAACAGAGCTGTAGGGCAGCGTGCCAAGTGTTTAACTGCAGTGTCACCATGACAGACAACCTGTTCCACAGGGCTTGCAGTTTGCTGGTGCCCTTAAAGGACTACACACTCTCGTTCATTTACTGTGGGGAATTTGTCATTGGCCACTTGTGTCTATCCCTAGGGGAATAAAGAGGGGGAAATTGCGTAATGCGTAACGGGCTAGTCACTCTTAGCCATTTGGTCACAAGGAGGCAATGTTGGTACATTACTTCCTAACAGCTGGGACCAGACCACCTCTTTCAGTCCTGCTTAGCATCCTTCTGACATAAGATTATGCTTATATTGTAACCATTGTTTTCAATATTGTCAGCCCAAGTTAGCTATAAAGTTTATGACCCAGCTATTGGCTGCTGGTACTTAAGTTACTAAGAACATAAAGCAGTATGTGGTCGGCAGCAGTGGTGTAGTGGTCCCTGGAGAAGTGGGTATACTCTTGTTTTTTTAAGCAGCCCATACAGCACAGGATACACGCCGTGTATTGAGAAGTGGGTATACGCAATGATGACTGAAAAATAAGTGGGTTTACTCCGTATACCTGCGTAAACCCTGGACTACACCACTAGTCGGCACTACTTCCTACAGCACTCTTACCACTAAAGCGATGGCCAGTGCTTTGGTCCCATTGGGCCCCAGACCATGGTGATTCATGTTAAGGGTGGCGCTGCCCAGGTTATGCAGGTAATATGTTGTTGGGATGACACCCACAACCTCACAGGCTTGCAGGTAAAGATCAGCACCTGATACCGCTTTTCTCCTCCTCCCGATACCTGCAGATACAAGCGGTCGTTCCAGTGATGACAAATGTGACAAGTCTCACAAAAAAATATCACCACTGATTTTTGGAGACAACTCAAGAACACGCGACTAACTATCAAAAGGACAAACATGTTGTGGGCACTCAGTACATGTGGACACATTGCCTCAATAATGAGTATTATTAACATTAGCAACAATAATAACAACAACAATAATAATAATTAATAAAAAAAATATGTTTTAATCAAAATGAATTAAACAGTCCAAATCATATTAAATGTCCTCATTACAGTGTACTTGCACTAGTAATGTTAGTATGTACTTTCCAAGTAAGTCCATATTGATACATGTTACTACCCTTGACCTTAATCTTAACCACAAGCACACTATGACAACATCTACTAATATAAAAGTACAATGTACTTACTGACACATTTATTAAGTATTAAGCGCAGCCAACCTGTGGTTGGTTTACGTGTGGCCAACTAGTTGAAGTAAGGGAACAATGACAAAAAAGTTTTTATCATTCTTTGCTCATGCTCAAGAAGAATCCGAGTATTTACACACAGTCTCTTTTGGCAGTAACAGAAAGAGGAGGGCTGGAGACACACACACACACACACACACAGTCACACACACACACACACACACACACACACACACACACACACACACACACACTGGTATAAATAGCATAGCAAATTTCTAGTGAAGTTCTCAGACATTCTTCTTTCAGCATATTACTGTTTTTTTTGTTGTTGTTGTTGAAGTACGCCAGAGAAGAACAAACATATTTCCGCCAGTGTGTCAACTGCTATACACATTCAGGTCTATATTAGGAACAAGCGCTGCGTGTGTGTGTGTCAGAGAAATCCCCTGTTATCTCACAGCCCATCTTTACCGCACTCCTCCAGGTCTGTGTCCCACTCATCTCCACTGTCTGCCTGGTCCAATGGGAGCGGCTGCTTGCTCTCCTCTGGGTCGACGTCATGCAGCGGCATACCGGCCAGGCTGATGCTCTGCTCGCTTTCAGCCATCACTGCAGTCGACACTTTCCCTCAGCCCACACTAAAGCCAAGGAGCAAGTCAGAGTGCTAAGAATAGGCCTCTTCCAGCCCCAGTGCTATGTCTCTCATTAACACCGTGCCCTGTAACAGTATCCCACCGCCAGCTCAGGGTGCCCCTAATGACCACTGGATGATCAAAAGGCAGGCTTACGTAAGGGATGACATATACGTATGATAATCTGTAAGAACTTTATATCCACTTGACTGATTTAGAAAATGATGCAGGGATGTGAAGAATACTTTGATTCCATTAGAGTGCAATTATGGTAGAGATGAAATGGTATCATACCATCACACAAATCTGTTTAATGTGAGGTGTACAAACTAGGACACAATATACAATCATAAAGAAATAACACTGTGTTGAATAACACTGCTGTGTGTATTTCTGAGTGGTAATACACCATGACAATGCCTATTTCTTTAGTGGAGCTCTAATAAACAGCCTACCGTATCTGCGTTGCCAGGTTGGGTGGAGAGGACCCGGGAGTGGAGTGACACGCCTGTGTGGAATTTAAGAATGTTGAAGTCATTGTGATGCAATGTGTCACCCAAGAACTCTAGAACTTTCAAGTGTCATCATTCATGTGGATACCCATGAACATGACTTCAAAGACTTAAAAAAGAAGGATTTGAAATATGAAGCAGGGTTTTATAGAGGAATAATGTGTAGCAGTTCTTTAAAATATATCCCCTCCATGTTTTTGCCTACAAGGGAACCAAGTGAGCCAGGACTGCAGCCATGTACTCATTATAATTGCACTACCACTGTCTTGAGCATGAAGTAGCTGGAGCGCTAACTGTGGTCACAGTTGTCATCAGCCAACCTTGGGCTTTCAGAAATATCAGAAAATACTTTTATTTTGGATATTGTTTGGGTTTAATGAAAAATACATACAATATAATACTATTTAACAACAAATAAAGAGATGATAGCCACTTCTGGGAGTGGTTCAAAAAACGCTACTCATATCACTCGCTCAGCACTGCTATGACCAGCACACCAAAGTAGAAGTAAAAAAAGATTCTTATTGCATCACATCAAGTGATTACATAACAGTTTATGTCGTTCATACATAGCAGTATAAAATAATTACAATGATAAATTGTGAGTACAATGCAATAAAAGAACAAAAGTGTAAACATTATGTAAATATATCTATGTATATTTTTTACGTATGTGCTTTCGTGACGCCTGCGTCCGCATAAATCTGGTCTACCGGAGACTACCAAGGCAAACTTATATAAAAAAACTGACAAAAATGTATACTAACTGTATACTACAGTTGCATTCTCCCCCTGCTTGACACAGACCAGTTTAAAAGATGCTACAATGGTATGTACCCTTAAATAAAAAGAATTACATAACCTATTCACAGGCCTACATGCCAGCAGCAGAACCTCATACTGTGCAGTTTCCCCAACACTATTTTGACACAACGCTTGCCCTTTTCCTCTTGGTAACGTTGACAGGCATAGTCGCTGAGGCACAAGATGTCCACACAAAGAGTATCCATGGAGATTGAAAGGCTGCTTCTTGGTTGTGCGGTAGGTTCTCCAGCCATTGGCTTACAGGCAGTGCGGGCATAGCCACCATAAATAGGAATAGTTCTGGGTTTGTCTGCTTTAAAGTTCACCCTCCGTCCTATTCTGTTAGTGTTCCTCTTGTCTTCAGGATTTGCTCCTCACTTCTCCTTGAGCTGCTCGAGGAGGGGGTTAGCCTCGCTCTCGGGCGTCTTGATGCTGTCCGTCCGCACGATGCAGGTGGGCCGGTGGAGGTTGAGCATGTGGATGAGCTGCTGGCGCTCCACCTTCAGATCCTCGATCTGGGCCTTCAGGTCCGAGTTCACCACCTCCAGCCGCTCCGACTCCTGAGAGAGAGATAGATAGAGGAGAGAGAGAGAGAGAGAGAGAGAGAGAGAGAGAGAGAGACAGAGAGAGAGAAAGAGAGAGAGAGAGAAGACAACAGATACGGATTACAGTCTGAACAAAGCTCAGTAACATGAAGAAAGAAACTCAAGAAAAACTCATTTTCCCTTTTTGTTTACAATATGCAATTTTTATTGTGTCTTCTTTCAGTTTGTGATGGTTGGCAAAACACCTTCTGATGAAAGCGCTTGATTAGATTTGGGTTATTGCCCAAGTTTGTCTATGGCAAGAGTCACTGCCATTGCATCTCACTTTAAGAACCCGTAACCTAAATCCCCCTCTCAGCAGTACATGGAGAGCAAACACAGTAAAATGACTCACTTGTTGAAGGAAGTCTGTTCTCTCCTTCTTTTTGTTTCGACATCGGGCCGCTGCCACTTTGTTTTTCTCCCGTCTTCGTTTCCTCCTGTCCTCCTCCTCCTCCATCTGTGAAAGGTTTTCACAAAGAGAATCCACAAACATGAGGGAATAACCCTAGTGAAGGATCTTGCGAACACATAATTAACCGGCACCTGCCATTACTACCATTTCTTGTGACCAGGTAAATATGCGTTACAGGTGTGTTTTTGTCCACTAGAGGGCCCTCTAGAGTAAGGAATTGCTAAGGATTGTCGGCATTATTATTCAAAATGGGGGATGAAATAACAAGAACCTGGTTTAGGAGGGTTAATTAATGGCTAGGCATGCAGTCATGATTGTTTTGGTTCACATGAGAGACCAAATTGTACTGGTTTGAACACATTCTTGTGAAATGCCTGCTTACGCAACAATGTACTGGTGCTGAGTGATGCAATGCTCATCCAAATGTTACTAGATCCTTATATAAAAAGAGAACTCAGCCAAACAATCAACCACATAGCCTTAAAGGTCAGATCACACACAAACACACTGTCTCTCTCTCTCTGGGTTTCCGTTTCGCTGGTAACAAGGGAAACTTAAAGTCTCTTTCGCTCGTTTATCCTCGCTTTTGTTTTTATTTTCTGTGTGGTTGGATTATTTTTTTCCTTTTCCTTTCTGCTTGGGTTTTGAGTATGTCTTCATTTTACCCAATGTGTATTTCTTTTTTTACTTGTTATGCTGGAAACTTAAAGGTCAAAAGGTCTGTCTTACTCTCTCCCTCTCATCCAAAAACTGATTACAAAAATCAAAAATGTGGTCCCAGACAACGCGAAACACTGCCCCCTGTCACTGATGGACTTTAAAGAGGACCTGGACCTTTCCTCTGAGCTTCAGGTGAGACCTGCTGTAGGAGAGGGTCAAGAGGAGAAAGGGATGCTCCTTAGCCCGCAGCTGCCAACTTCTAACAATATGGACAAGAGGGCCATCTAGCTAAATGTGAAGGTGAGGAACTTCCAGTAGAGGTGATTTGAGTTTTTTAGATCAGGGCCTTCCATAAAGGCAGCTGGTACAAGACTCAATTCAAAAGAGAATGGGTGATCTCCAGTGGAGAATTGTACATGGAGCAGTAGCTGCAGATAGACACAGAGCACCTACATCCAAGGGTACAGGAGGGGTATGTTTTCTGGGGGGTATGTGAAACACTTGTTTGTTGGATGTTTAAGGCTTATGGGGTTGGTTAGTCTTGACAAAGAATGGTGTGTGAGACTAGGGGGGACTGGTTTTTGGTCTTAAATATGTGCAAGGAGAAACCATGTTGTTCTTCTAAATTTTCTTTTTGGCCAAGTTAAGACACAAAATGGAAAGGTCTGGAATAACAGAGCCAGTGTTGCTCTTAAAAGTGTCTTTGTGTTTAAGAATTTAATTTAGTTTCTTTTACATTTCCGGTGAGTCTTTCACTAAAATAGGGGGGATTGAAGAATGTATTTGCAAGGTAAATGAAACCTATGTGTTACAGCTAAGTACGTCTTGATTTTACCTTTTGTGCATTTTCTTTTAACTAGTTATAAAGGAAACTTAAAAGTTAAAATATCTCTCTCTCACACTCTCTCTCTCTCACTCTCTCTCACACACTCTCTCTCTCACACACACACACACTGTCTGTCTCTGTCTGTCTCTCTGTCTGTCTCTCTCTCTCACACTCTCTCTCACACTCTCTCTCTCTCTCTCTCTCACACACACACACACTCTCTGTCTCTCTCTCTCTCTCACTCTCTCTCTCTCACACACTCTCTCTCACACACACTCTCTGTCTCTCTCTCTCTCACACTCTCTCTCCCTCTCTCACACTCTCTCTCTCTCTCTCTCTCTCTATCTCTCTCTCACCTCGTCCTTGAGGACTAGCGACCTCTTCCCGTGCCTGGCTAAGAAGTGTAGCGGTGAGAGCATGGTGCCCAGGCTGCAGAGCTCGGAGAACTTGAGCTGGTCGGTGAGCGTGGTGGCCGAGATCCCGGCCAGTGGGCCCAGGCTGGGGAGGGAGCCGGCCGTCAGCGAGGGGTCAGGGATCTGTCCTGGCATCATGTCAGGTCCGGCCACAGCCACTGCTGTACGTACGAGAGAGAGAGAGAGAGAGAGTGTGTGAGAGAGAGAGAGAGACAGAGAGTGTGTGTGTGAGAGAGAGAGAGAGTGTGTGTGAGAGAGAGAGAGTGTGAGAGAGAGGGGGGGGGAGAGGGAGAGAGAGGGAGAAAGAGAGAAAAAGGGCACAAAAACATGTTATGGACATGCCTGACAAACTTTTTGACAGACAAAGTTTTTTTTTTTAAATATGTGTCCTGTTAGGCAAAGACAAACGCAAAATGGAAAATCTTGCCTTTCAGAACATTTCCTGAATAAAATGGCCACTACAAACTGTTGTAGACAGAAATGTTCGACTGATTAAGTTAACTTCAGTTGCTGGCCTGATTATACAAGATATCTCATGACTTTAAACTCCCTCTTAACTCCAGAATTTCATGGTTTGATGTCATGTCACGATCTTACAGGCTGAGAGAGTAAAATACAAAGAGTTTTAGAATGTCTAGATGTAGACCTCATAGGCTTGAGCACTTTCCTGGCCTGATGTTAAAGCGCGTCTCATGACTTATGACTAGCCGTTTACTCCTGACCTATTCAATAGTTTCCCGTGTCCAGTCTCCACAAAAGACAGAGACAGCCTTTCAACCACTCCCTGCTGTCACTCCCATACGTGCCACACACAATGCCAGACATAAAAGACCATAAAAGTCAGACTCAGCAAGTGAGTGACTTTACTGACTGACTGATTGATTGATTGATGGATTGATGGGGATTTCCCCCACATTTCTAAGCTCTAGCAAGCCTGGCCGTGACGATTGGCCGGGATTAGTCGGGTTGGCTTTCGGTGATGAAACTCCACGGCTGTGCTCTCCCAGCCGAGCAGAAAAGCCAGCGCTAAAGCTCGGGGCTTCCAGACAAAGCCTCTGACAGAGGCCAGTCCTGTTTCAGGGGAAGAGAGCGAGAGAGAGAGAGAGAGAGAGAGAGAGAGAGAGAGAGAGAGAGAGAGAGAGAGGGACATAGAAAGAGAGAGAAAAACAGAGACAAGGAGAGGAAGAGAGACACAGAGAGAGAAAGAGAGAGAGAGAGAGGGACAGAGAAAGAGAGAGAGAAAAACAGAGACATGGAGAGGAAAAGAGAAAGCGAGAGAGAGAAAGAGAGAGACAGACAGACAGACAGACAGACAGACAGAGAGAGGGGGACAAGCAGAAAGAGGTGCTTGCTTGCAGGCAGCAGTGGTAGGGTGGGAAGTGGAAAACGCCCGGTTGCCGTCACTTATGAAACACAGGCACTCCAGTCGAGCTGGCGCACTGCCAACACCAGCGGGGCCCACATGCACGTATGTATACATACTTCATCTGTCTTCAGCCAAATGGCTCTATTTCCTGCCCCATTCCTGAGGCCAATTAGAACCTTGAGGGGCAATGGAATTCACATTCAGCTTCTGCTATGAATACCCACCAAGAGGGCAGGAGGCCCCACTATTAGCATAGGGTACAGGGAGAGCTGACCAATACTGCATTGTGAAGTGATGAGTGGTATTAATCGTGCAGCAGCTTTTGCAAACGAAAACTGCATCCGTGCCCGACAAAACATTCAAGTGTTAATTTAAGAAGACGCTGCCCTTATGCCTACACTTGAACAGTCATGTCTGTTCGTTCTTTCACCTTTTTCAGATGAAAATTATTTAACTGTTTCATAGTTTTAGAGCGTATGGTTTCACAACACACCTGTGTGTGTGTGTGTGTGTGTGTGTGTGTGTGTGTGTGTGTTTGTGTGTGTGTTTGTGTGAATAGTCTTCCTTCCATGCATGTTGTTAGTGGCCTATATGCATGGCTCAGGAGGGCTGCAGGCCTGGGGTATAGGCTCAGGCTCAGGCTCTTTTTCAGGCTCTCTCTCCCAGGCTCAGACTCGGCTCTGGCTTAGGCTCTCTCTCTCTTTCTCTCAGGCTCTCTCTCTCTTTCTCTCAGTCTCTCTCTCTCTCTCTCAGGCTCTCTCTCTCTTTCTCTCAGTCTCTCTCTCTCTCTCTCTCAGGCTCAGGCTCTCTCTTTCTCAGACTCAGTCTCAGTCTCTCAGACTCAGGCTCTCTCTCTCTCAGACTCAGTCTCTCTCTCTCTCAGACTCAGTCTCTCTCTCTCTCAGACTCAGTCTCTCTCTCTCTCAGACTCAGTCTCTCTCTCAAGCTCAGTCTCTCTCTCTCTCAGACTCAGTCTCTCTCTCTCTCTCAAGCTCAGTCTCTCTCTCTCTCAGACTCAGTCTCTCTCTCTCTCTCTCAAGCTCAGTCTCTCTCTCTCTCTCAAGCTCAGTCTCTCTCTCTCTCAGGCTCCGGGTCTCTCTCAGGCTCTCTCTTTCTTAGGCTCTCACTCAGGCTGTCTCTCAGGCTCTTACTCAGGCTCTCTCTCTCTCAGTCTCTCTCTCTCTCAGGCTCTCTCTTTCTTAGGCTCTCACTCAGTCTCTCTCTCTCTCAGTCTCTCTCTCTCTCAGGCTCCGGCTCTCTCTCTCCCAGACCAGGGTGGATGAGCCTTCCTCCCCTGAGCGCAATTAGAGGAATGTTGTGAAAGAGTGGGAGCGGCGTCCAGTGAAGGAATCCAAATGCAGAGTCAGTTTTTTTGTTTTGTTCCCCCCTCACTCTCCGCCGTGGAGAACGTTCAGGGACAGACAGATGCACGTAGAACCAGCGCCATAAATCCAAAGGCCTGAGGGTGCTGACAGGGAGCAAATCGGGCCTGGCCAAGACACGCTCCTCCGCCATGTCCAAATCTGTTCAAGATCGCCTTGTAAGAGCAGCACCACCAAAAAAAAAAAAAAGCCAAGGTTGTCTCCGAACTGCAACTTCTCAATTGTCCGAGACGTCAAACATCAACTCCTCAACCCCTCAACCCCTTAACCGCCCCATCAAGTACAAAATTAGGGAACATTTCAGTTTAACTCCGAACAACAAAAGAAGAACCATTCAGTGGCTCCTGCCATTTTAAGCTCAGGGAACACATGAACAAGGAACACAGAATGAAAGAGAGAGAGAGAGAGAGAAAGAGACACTATGTTCAAAGCCAGGGCTTCAGCTTTTTTCATGTCGCCCCTTTGAAGCCACTGGCACTGTCACATTCCTCCTCCTGCTCTCCGTAGGACCCAGCAAGTTGCTCTTGACCCAGTTCCTTTCACATTGCAACTATTCACCGACTACAGTCACTCAGTCCCTCTCTACCAGACAAACACCAAGAGGAAAACACTTGAGTGTTCATTAAAGGTCAACTTCCTCTGCCCCTGTCAGTGATAAATAACTGATGCGGTGCATTGTCCAAAACATGGCACACTACCACAATTGAGTGGCCTGTATAGTGTGTTTAGTTTGTCAGGTAAACCCCTCATATGTCGTGGCATTATGCTCAATTGGCATGACAGAATGTTCAGGTCAAAACTGGGGAAATTCGATATATTTTTCAGGTGGTTTTTGGCCTGATCTGCTGTAGAAAGACCTGCATGCCATTTACATAAGTGCTGAGCGGGACTATACATACAGATGTGTGAAGAATGTTCAGCCGAGATTTCTTCCTCGAGATTTTATATGAAAACCTCATGGTCGCCACCCTCTAGACATAACTCTCAAAACAGGAGCAACACAATGCCAACTGTGGCCACTGGATACTTCAGATGCACAAACTAACAAACAGAGTTAACAAAACCATTTAAAGAATACCGTCTCTGCTAAAGCAATTAACAACGAGATTATATAACCTGTTGAAGGACACTTTCACGATGTTTTGCCTTATTACTGCAATCCAACCATGAAATCTTTCTGATGGTTCCGGGAACATTTTAAAATTTCCGTTTTATTGTTCCAGTCCACTGGTCTGTGGCTCTGCTCTGGTAAAAACTTCATAAACAACGAGAAACACTGAGGAACAGAATTCAACTCAGAGGTGAAAGCTTTTAAAACCTCAATGCAAAGAAATTACCACTATGTTATTTGTTTCATGCATTTATCTTGAATATAAATCTGAAGGATATACAACCCTGTCTACGACCCTTCAAACATTAGGCCTGATTCAGACTAACATGATAGTTCCTAATGAGATACCTCTCACAGCATTACATTATAATATCACACATTGAATGATTAAGCTGAAAAAATGAATTGCTTTTGTTTTGGTGTTTGTACATTTTGTAGTTTCAATTCTGTGTCTTCTGGCATAACTAAATCCAGTTGAGAGTGCCAGTGAAGGACAGTTACACCTAAAATAAACCCCACGTTCCCGCTCTCGGCCTGTTGACGCACAGTCTCCCCAATAAATCCATCACGGAATTTTGTCTGTGTGGAAACAATCCCACGTATGGATCAAGAGACTGGCACCAAAAACAAAGGCGCCATAAATGCCAACATGCGCCCCGGTGCAGGGGAATGCTTTGGTCTGCTATTGCAATGCCTCACTGTACATGTCTCCTTGCATTAATGCAAAACACTGATCTTGTAGGCTATCCTGTCTGCAACAATACATGCCCAACATAAAAGGTGTTGCTTAAAGCCTGTCTATGTAATGCTCATTCCACGATATTCCACATGCAATAGTTATAACAGGCTGTTCCTAAGGATAGGTCACCTGGCTCGTTATGAACATAACACTTCATGAGAGAATTTAGTCCCTCAGTTAACAAGAAGGTTCCTCTAAAGTTGCTCATTCACACTTGGTTGTGTGTGAAATAGTGGCCTTTATAACACTACAAGAAGGAATGCAGAATTTACTGCCATGTGTAGCTACAAACAAAAAATCACAACACTACGTGCAAAGCGTTAACTAGGCTGTCATGCATGGATCATGCAGCTAACTGAATTGTGAATTGTTAACTCGGATAAAGCGCCCCTTTCCTCTGCATCATGGCATCGACATCCTCGCCAAAAATCGGTTACGTTTAGTGTCCAAATCAAGTGCAGAAATGCCACCTTGTTGCTTGCAACTCCCAGCTGTCGAAACTGAATAGTAGCCTATCAATAGTTTCTATAACAGAAAAGGTTGACATGCATTTTAAACCTATATCACGAAGGCCGTCTAGTGGCCTAGTCTCTCCAGAGCTTAATCAGCGCATTTGAGTTACATAACGAAGCGATTAACACATATAATACCAATATATTGAGGGGCTACATTGGTGTCAATAAAACGGCAACACTATTCGACAAATATGTAACAGAATTACATGAGACGTACATTAGCCAGGCCTTATTATAAATAGAATAACGATTCCCTCTAACTAAAATGAACAGTTGTGGTCAAAAAAATATTCCTCAGCTGTCTCAAACTTTATCGCTAAGTTAGGCTCATATGGGTAACTTCAGCATAAATGAAGGCTGAAATTTGATACATGCTGAAAAACTATTAAAATATCTTCAATTAATGCCAGAAATATAAATCAGTTGAACTACCTGAGTCTGGTCCGGAATCCGAAAGCACCGTTTGTTTGGGTCACCACTCGATCTAAGATGCCTGTTCGTTGCATCAGCCTGTTTAAATACGGGATCGGTATCAGGGAGGGCTTCGGAATGCGGAACTCTTATGTGCCAGACGTAAGCAAGGATGTATAAATACGAGAACAGCGCTGTATGAAAGAAGACCCGATTGCTCCACCCCTAGCAACCAGAAAACACAACACAGAGAGGAAATTTCTACCATGTTGGAGAAGCCAAGTGCGGTCCACCCACTTCGAGAGATCCCCGTTCCAAATAAACTCTTGTTTATGGTCATGTATTCATCTATGATTTCATCAGCGTCGTTTTAAATTTGACAACATAGTTATTACATGTTAGCTAAGAATAATCGATAAGTTAAGTGCCTAAGTACTGTGTTGTTGGCCTAGTTAACGGGGGGTGGGGGTGAAATTAGGATTTAACAGTTATTAGGGGATTTAAGAATGTCCTTTATTGGGCATTTTGGTTCTAGGCTGTTAATAAGTAGGTGTGCTTTTTATGGGTAAGTCAAAGGTTTATGCTTGTTGCCGATTTATGGTATTAAAAACGTCAATGTCCTGTTGAATGTGACGAATAACACTGAATAGAGAGTAGTGTGTGCTGTCTATTTCTAGATGCACACTCATACACTACTCGTTTTACATAGCCTTTTTGTAGCGTGGAAAGGGGGTCGTGTGCTCCTAGAACGCTTATGTTTACCTTAATGTTCTACGCTGTGCTTAATGTTCCATTTCGAGTGTTCTACTGTAAGCGAATTGATGCCCTAGTGTAGTTTCCTTGAGTATTGGCTCCTGTGTCACCCTTGCCTCATAACCTGTCAACTCTCACTTTTGTCATCAATTTCAAGCCTCAGTTCCTGCGCGTCAATACGCGCCAAAGAAGCAAAGAAAACCTTGACTCCTGCGTACTCGTAACAGGACTTGTATATGTGTGTATGTGGACGTGTGTATGTGGGCGAGCGTGAGAATCATCTGAGAAAGAGAATCTAACCAATTCTCACTTCCCTACCCAGACCCTTCCAAGCGTAGTTGCTGGTGCTGCAAATCATTCGAGTGGAATATGTCTGCAAAGACGTCTTCCCTGAAACTCACAAGAGTAGGACAAGCTATGAACATGCGTGTAGACAATGTGTAGGCCTATATGTGAGCGTATGCCTAAATTTCTATTTGGCGTCTTTCAGTTTTCCAGGTTTTGTTGGGTCTACTCTACTTCTCCTCTAAATGTATATCCCCCTCTAGTGGTAGAAATTCACACACAGGAAATAGATGTCAGGAGATGTACTGCAGGTCGGTGAAAATGTTTCTTCCAAAACGTGCATATAATTCACTTCTCAGAACATTTTATACGAATGTGATAAGGAGCTCATAGGGTCCTGAACAAAGCCACCTTATGTGCTGCACACAATATTAATTGATTATGTTGAACATACAAGAGTGAAAAAGTGTCTCACGTATGTTAAATTATGCAAAGATTTCCTTGTTCCTGATTAAATGAGATACTTTTCAAGCAGGTCCATGCGTAGGCTTTCTGGAAAACATTTACCATCAACGTAAACAATGACACTTTTGTTTCAGGGACGAGGGGGTGGTATCTCAGCAAAAGCAAAACAATTTTGCTTTTTACTCTGCTATGACTTGGGCCAAGGCTGAATTTATGAGCACATGACTTCAGATGCCTACTAAATTATATTATATTTGGCCCTATGTTTGGGTTTGTAATCATAAAACATCTCAACAAAATCAAACCAATTTACACCCAAACCCTTATCTGGCATATAGGGTCTATTCTGGACTGTTTGTTGCACAATTTTATATCACATTCAAACATGCATTTTCCACTGGCTGGATTAATAGCAAAACCCTCAAAACAGCTGTGGCATCAGTAGTTTCAAAAGGGGTTCAAAAATAACCCACTTCCCTGTGTGTAAAAGATTCTACCAATGTTCTTTTGTGTTATTTTTGTAGACTTCCTATGAGGGTCTATGTCTCACTTGTCTTGTTCAATTTAAGCGACACAGAGTGGGAAGCTGGGAAAAGCAGAAGCGATGGGTACCCATTACTCAAGAGGATGTGTGTAAATACATTCCTGTGTAAACTAGGATAAAGGAAGACATGGGACATGCACCTGATTGGCCACATTCCATAAGAAACATTGATAGATTAACCCTTTGTTGTCTTTAACTGATCAACAGGTAATCAATAGCCTGTCACTGTAAGTCATGAAAACAAATGTAACTAAATGTGAACGCCTTCCTGGAGCAATTCATACCATACCTGACCCTAGACTTCCACAGAAAGCCTTTCTCCCTTGGATAGCCCTCTTACCGGTAATCTCGCCTTAAACACACTATCCTCTCACTCCTCACCATACTCTGCAAACTTTCTCAGCTCCATGAGACATTTAGATAGCACATATAACAGGTGGACTGCTAATATTTGCTTCGTAAATACATAAAACAGCTTTACTTTCAGGGGTATAGTGACTCGGAAATATCTTGTCATTTTCATGTTTCAATGTAGCACTAACCAAATCATTTTGGATTTGCAAACACGGTAAAATTAAAAATCTTTCTTAAGATAATGAGTACCTGGATCCACAGAGATCATTTAGAGGCTGAAGGCTTTACAGATAATAACAGAGGCCATGACCTCTACAGATTAATAACAGCGGACATGACCTCTTTATACCCTGTGTCATTATTTACAAGTCTTTTATAGCATCAGACATGCATTCCGTTGCTTTCAACCCCTAGTTAGCTTTTCAAATACATGACAACAAGCTGAAGGATTACAACACCTAGATGTGCTACAGACTTCAACCCTGCCACAAGGCTACCTTGCTGCGTTTCAGTCTAATTGCAGTATAGTCCTGTAAAATAATGAATTGTTCCTCTGGTGTCTTTATTCTCATTTTATTAACAATAGAATGATGTGTTTTCACAACAAAATGTAATGTCAATCGGCAATCGGTGTTTATATAAACTGTTATTTTAGGTTTTTGAACTTCTTTCCATACCACCTGTGAGAGATTATAGTGTTGTGAATAATCACTATTAACTAATCACAGTGTCGCTGTGTGATGTACAACACAATTAGGTTATTAAGTCATGCGTAATACACAACTACTCCATGAAGACTTGCACAAGTAGGAATCAGTTACGCCAAGTCTGACTTCTGTGGTTCTGACTCAGACGATGTCTGTGAGCTAACCGCAGACATAAGGTGAGCGTTGAATTTGGCCCATTCATAACTTATTTTTGACATTCAGCTTCCTTGTCCTTCTTCCTTTTAGGGTAGATGCACATGTTAATCATGCATCACCAGCAGATTGCAGATGGGTGGAAAAATGATGCCGTGCACATCTGGTGTTTATTTTACACATACATACCAAGCCAATATGGAAATATATGAGGACATGTATCAGAAATAAAACAAATGTGGGAGCAAAAGTCCTCAGGAGATTGCTGTGGCTATCATTATAGTCAAAAACATTTCATAAAATTGCACATGGCTTGCATGCATGGCACAGATTGTTGAAAAGAGAATAAATGTTCATTACCATGTCGTTCTAATATTAGAGACACCTCACTTGGAATAAACAAGTTACAGATTCCACTGTGCAGTCATGCAGAGCTGACACAGACACAAGCTGTCCGTTTTAGACATTCAAATAACCAAAAGCACCTCCAGTGGAATGTCCCTTTGTCTATTACATCTTTATAAGTGGGTTGTGAATTATACATATTTTAAAAATATGCTTAGAGATAAGCAACACATAATAGGTGCCACCTATCCAGGCACAATAGACCCACAAATAGGGTATATTTGACTACCAAACTGATATAATTATACTATTCTACTAATATTGTATGCACATTATCAGGAACATTATCAAGGATCCCAGTCACCCCAACAACTGCCTCTTCTCCATCATGCGGTCTGGGAAGCGTTACCGCTGTCTCAAGGCCAATACTAAAAGAATGCGGAAAAGTTTTTACCCCCAGGCTGTCAGGATTCTAAATGAGGATTGGGGTCGGAGCACCAGCACATAGCCTTAACACTTTGCACTTTGGACAGTTCTTTCCTTCCTTCTTCTTTTATTTATTAATTTGCACAGTTTTGGTGTCAGTGGAACAAGCATTTCACTACATGTATAGGCTACCTATATATGTATGTGACAAATAAAAATACTTTGATACATCATCGTTCTGGCATTATACACAAGGTGCCTACAAATTAAATTAGGCTGAAACTAAACAACAATACCAACAGGCTGTAATAGCAAATAGGATCACTGAAAATAATCACGTTGTATTCATTCATAAAGGCAGCCCAGTTTATTTGTGTGATAAGCACAGAAACTTCTATTTTGAATCAGGAAGTTTTCATGTAACGGAGTTCCTCGTGAGCAAGCAAAGCTAATGTTGCAATGAGCGGTCAATGCTGCAGTTGAGACATGAAATAGGGTAGCCGCTAGGCTAAGCAATAGCCTACTACTAGCTTACTTCACCATCGTGATAACGATAAGCCATGCTACAGAATAGACTCCTTCCATATCTCATTCAACTAAAGTAGACGACTAAACATAAATTGTTCTAAAATGTAACAAACAAAAGCTGCCGTCACTGCTCATCCATTAACACAGACAAACAAGGACATTTAGTTTCGGCAAGTGATCAATTAACCGTTGATCAGCATGCATGGGCTGCCTAGGTTACTTGGTAGCTCCCCACACTTTTCATTATGTTTTTCTATCGTCTGTTTCCCGTAAAGCATAGCCTGTATCACAACCTAAAGATTTACGAAAAAACAGATTACAATGCGTTGCTATAGACGCCTTACACAAATCACCCTGTTTCGATTCCGGGAAAAATACAGACTCCGCTTTCTCAGCTCCGCCTGCCATATATTTCCAGGAAAATATTCCACCGTGAAATATGATACCATTTCTCCATGGAGACGAAACAGCAAATCACATTGAACCTCCAAATATGGATACGGAAGTGTGACGAAATCGCGTGCTATGCAAATACGTTCTGACGTCCTCTGTACGTCGGTGCGTGCGGGCAGTACTGACTAGAGGCGCTTTGGCAAAGGTGCATGGGTTAAGGCACGATTCAAAATGTGTAGGATTTGCAGGTCCACTGACTTATTGCTTTTACCTTGCTAACATCAATATTGTGTAAAATGTCAACGTCAAAACAGTACCACAGACAAAAATGAGTTAATTTAGAATTGGTTTATTGAAATGTGACGTCATAACTCATGTATAGATGGTGTGTGCAAGCTCATTGAACTACAACCTAATTTTTGCATAACTGGAAAACCCTTAAAGATGTAGAGGTAAAAAAATAAACTATGTTGTAAATTGTCACATGATAGGCCTAGGCCTTTTCAAGTCAATTATCATAATTTGACACACTGGCACATAATCAGGTCATACAGGACACAAAACAAAACACAGATATATCTCTATGTGTATTCTAAGTTGATGATGATACATCTCAATTTTCACTTAAAGATCCACAGACCCACACATGACAATAATATATATATATATATATAATATGCATTTCATGTAAACAGTAGGACTCAGAACAACACAGCGTGTCTGGAAGAGGTCATGTTAAGTGCAGGCACAGTCAAATATAACACTTTCAGAATAATTGACAAGGGGTTACACAACCCTTTACATACAAACTGGTAAACAGCCCCCCCCCCCTCCTGTTTCCCGGGTCTACCTGAAACTTCTCTGCAGACACTTAAATTCTACAGAGCCAAAAGCGTAGGGGAGTTTAGGATATCTTTAACCATATCCGATCTGCCTTTCATTTGGCTGCCACATTCACAGTCATCTGCCAAGCTGTCAAAATCTGGGTATTTGAACTCAAACCCATGAAGGCTACTGCCACAGGTGGGGCTGGAGATGACAGTGGGGCTGTTGAGGATCTCCAGGTTGTCTGCCATGGACTTGTAGAGCGTCTCCCAGTCTGAGATGCCGAGCGAGTTGGTGAGGTCAATGTCGGGGACAGCAGGGGCCACATCATGGCCGTTGCTCTCTGATTCCGAGTTAAGATTCTTCACAGACTCTTCCTGAACGCCAAGGAAGGCTTCAAACTCGGATGTGGCCCCCAGTGCACTGGAGCATAGCAGGATATTACAGTTGCCCAAGATCGCAGTGGTCGACGAGATACCGTTGGGATGCATCTCCAGGTCCTGGAGGGAGGGAAGCACCTCAGGGGCCTTGCTGGGCTCAAGGACGGAGGGCAGGTGCTGAGGCGAGCTAGGGGGCCTCTGCTGCATCTCTTCCTCATCCTTTGTAATTGTGCAGGTAGGCTGGTGGGCTGATAAAATAATCTCAAGCTCTTCTTTCTCTCTCATGAGATTATCTATCTCAGTTTGCAGAGTGGCTTTCTCCTCCTCGAGCTTGTCAGTTTCCTATGGCAAAAACAAAGGGTTAAGTTGCGCTGGGTTGACAAACAGGTGGATTGGTAAGAGAAATATACATTGTCATAGTATATTCTGCTTACTGCTTGTAATGTGTCTGTAAGATCTCTTCTTCTGTTGCGACACTTGGCTGCAGCAATTTTATTTCTTTCTCTCCTGAGTCTCCTCTTGTCATCTTCTTCTGGGGACAACTGAATCATTCACAAGAAAGAAAAAAAATTAATGAAAAATGTAAATGAAAAGTATCTCATCGACAAAACTTAAACATATAGCTGATCATTTCGAATAATGCATGAATTTGAAGGTGCGCACTTGAGCTTCTCGCTGTGACAGTCTGTCTTCCAAGATGAATGATGACATTAAAATGATCTAAAGTCACTCAATCAATAGACATGTGCATGTTAATGCAAACATACTTTATCTTTTTGTCTTTTTTTGCGGGATTTTTCGCGGCTGTCGCTTTCTGAGGAAGACGATTCGGAAAGGCAACGTGCTCTCCTGTGCCTTGTAACGCCTGATGATGGGGAGCCTTCTGTGTTGACGGTCGGTTGGACCATCCGCTGCATATCCGCTGTGGACATCAACGACGTGACAGCTGGAACAAAAGGAGAACCTGGCACAGCTCTCCCTTTACCAGATTCCTGAAACCCACAAGAAAATATTTTTAAATTTCAAAAAAATAATGACGACTTCGAGGAAGGAATTAGATTTCACGTGTTGACTTCATGACGTGCATTGTGAGAATCCTCTGGTTGATTAATTAACTAACTTGATATGGTTAAAAGTAGACATGTCAATTTACCTTGAAGCTCACGTTTTCGGAGCATCGATATATGGTTGCCAATAGCAGTCACATTTTCGCTTTGAATGATGACACTTTGAATGATTGCAAAGACTGTCATTCACTCCTACCTGCACATTTTGCATCGAGGACACCGATGCGCTGGAGACAGACTCAGCTGGAGACCGCTGGTGGTTGATCACGAGAGTGTCTTCAGCGCAGGAGACAGAAGAGCAGGACGCGGAATCGTAGTCAACGTTCAAGTCGCACATCTCTGAAATCTGCAAGAATCTATCTATAAATGTCTTTTCGTGCGTCCTGACTGAGTGACTAAATCAATTGTAGCCCTCTGTTGTATAATGTCACCTCGCAGCTTACACATCTGGAAACTGCAGTTTTGTTGTAAGGCTACTCGTTTTATAGTGAGCCTGAATTTTATGAATGAAGTATGTGTGGTGCGACTGTACCATTCAGGAAAGAGGGAGATCCATGGAAGCATAAGTGTATGCTCTTTTTTCAAACAAGCACAATCGTATAGGTAGCTGGGGTAACTAATAATAGTGCATTGCGTTTGCTGAAATAAATACCATCAAACCACACAAAATATAATAAAAATCCCTCACTCCCCCCACGAAATGCAAAATGATAGGCCCACGTGCAACAACATGAATGAACAGACCGACGTCATAAATATATTCTGTCTGCATTACGGTACATTCTTTCACATGTTGTAGTCCAATTCAAGAAAGACTAGAATTAATGTTGATAAATTGATTTTTATTAGGTCTATATAACATGACCATTAATCAGCTGAAACACTGATACTTTTGTCAAATAGAATTGCCTTCAGATTACGCACATAAGTCTGAACAAAATTAAACTGTGGGAATAAAATGTCATGTTAGACCTTTTGCATTAGAATGCAATGAGTGTGTTAACATTTTACTAACATGGCTGTTGCTAAATTATTGGATAATTGCAATAACCCATGAAGGTAAAATAAGAGATTACATCCTCATGTACATGTCAATATATGTAACATTTGTACATACGAACCTGCCTCTCACATTTCTTTCTCTTGAGATGTTATTTTAAGGGTGATAATTATGACAAACAGCATAGCAGTCAGGTTGCTAGCCAAGCAGCCAATCGCTGTTATCCTGCTAGGACCATATATGGTATTTCCGGTTCTCACAGCCAAACTGCATTGCAGCCTATCACAGCATATTCTATTGAGGAATATAAACTACTGTAGTAGTGGCCATTCTATTTTAGGTCTATCTCATAAAGAATGTATCTGATGACTTGGGGAGACGCAGCCTATGCCATAACCAAAATAGGTTATTTTTACACAAATAATAACAACAATAATAATAATTCCATATAACAAACCCAAACGTGTATGTCTATTAAATTAAAAGCCTACAGCCTACTTAAAGTAGGGCACACGTGACAGAAATCATTTCACGATTTTTAAGGCCCCCTTGCAATAGGCTAGCCAACTATTCGCACAATGACAAGAGACCTCCTTGGTTGAAATCGCCAGGCTATTTATAGCTCACATGAGGTAATACGTCCACTGAGGCGAAGGCGTGAGAGCTGGCCTCTTCAAATGACGGTCAAGTAATTCCCGACAACCGCGCCCCTGGTCATTTTCTGTTAGACCTCTAAGGGTCAGTTGCATACTGGGCGGAACATTATAGCTACGGGATTCCTAAATGCAATTTCAGTTCTTAAACATATGGGTTCAGCAAACTGCTCTAAAT
The DNA here is from genome assembly GCF_963457725.1 of Sprattus sprattus. Classification (NCBI taxonomy): domain Eukaryota; kingdom Metazoa; phylum Chordata; class Actinopteri; order Clupeiformes; family Clupeidae; genus Sprattus; species Sprattus sprattus. The sequence goes on from NC_137914.1 coordinate 6,760,743, forward strand.
TTGAAATGTCGACATTAAGTTCATTCTTGCGCATAGAATAAACTGGCTTTATCACCATTTGGAAACCCTAATAAGCTCGTGTTTCCCAACTAATCGCATGCATCTTTAACACATTTTGGAGGCATTGTAGTTGTATTGAGTGTAAATGGTTATACATCTATAAGCTCATATGCACCTCTTTATATTTGTGTGAAGTGACATTTCATCCATCCAGCGAACAACAACAAAACAAACAGTTGCCTCGGAACAACCCGTGATAGTCCGTAACATTCAGTCTGTTTGCTCTCTGCCGCAACTTTGCTCTGTGCAGCACCATGTGCAGGACGACTGAACGTCACTGACGCGAAGGGGCGGGGCGTTACCAGGGCAACGCCACATGTCAAACAAAACATGAACTTGGGGAACACTGCATGCAAAGAGAAAATGTGTCTCGGGAACGCTGATTTGAGAAGACTATTTGACCTTGTTTTTGCGGACATTTTTGGCTGACAGATTAAAAAGGGAATCCAATTGTGGATTAATCGTTCTTAGTTTGAGTAAAGTGTAGCTCACAAGAGAAAATAATCAAAAAATGCCGTAAAATGTTTTTCTTTCTTGGGGTTTAAAGGCTTGTAGGCTATTCTTATAAACGGCTATAACTTCTATTTGAGCACAGATTGAAATGTTCATTAAACAATTATAAAAAAAATGATTTGGTGCAGGCTATAGCCTAGGCTACTTGAAAAGTGTCCTAAATAGTTTTGGCTTAAATAGAAGTGGGAGAATATCGTAGCGTAGGCTAGGCTATAGACTACCATAACAGCAGGAGGAACTATCTGTTTGAAGTAAGATTGGGCTACAGCATTACTAGAAACACCCAATGGAAATCTACCTGACAACATACTCTGTCAATCTTCTAGTTGTAGACACACCCCTTGCCCCCAGGTAGACTAGACAAACGTTGGCAACAAAACAAAACAAACACGTGTATGTTGCATAAGCAAGGGTCATACCTGCTCAGGTAGTTTGACCTAGCCTATAGCACTTGTTTGTAGGTCAATACAATTATTTTTTTTAAATACTATAGCTTATGTTAAGTGGCAGTTAAAGTCAGCTATGTGTTCTTTGCTAATTAATAGGTCACGTATGTGTTCTTTGCTAATAAAATCTTCCTACTGAACGAATCATTTCGTTGGTGGAAAATTAATTTAAAAAGTAAAAAATGAAAGGGGCATTGTTAAATCTGAACAAATGCATTGTTTATGCATTGTTTATGTCGTCCATTGAAGTTCACACAACTTCTGTATTGTGCTTACATAACGTCATGTTACTGTCAGCCAATTGTAGTTGCTGTTAGGGGCACAGTCGGCAAAGAGAATTTCCCGTAAGTCCCGCCCTTTCAGGATGCATTCCATATTAGGTAAATGACGTCTTGGGATACCCTGCCATGGAACATTCGATTCTGCAGTCGTAGAAATCGCGTTTGCAGATATTTATGACAAGGTTTAAATCTTATAAAAATGAAAGTCATTTCCTACCAATCCCACATATTGACACGTTAACACAGAATTGTTGTGAAGTATTGATTCTGTGTTTATAACCGTAGTTATGACAGTAAGCAAAGTCCTTCCTCGAAATGAATCCCGCCCCTTTCTACGTCACCAGCTCAGGAACCATATATATGCCATCGAGGTCGGGAAGTTGACAGTACAAACTTTCAGCCTCAGAGCAGGAGAATCAACAATAGCCTACAGTAGAGGACTCTGAAGGGGAAGGGACACCAATCCTTTCACAGAAGAACATCGACAGCTCAATTGATTCTACTTAATTCTACGAGACGAGCCCTTTCCTCGGATTATTACAATGATGTTCACCACTTTTAACACGGATTGCGATTCTTCATCTCGCTGTAGCTCCGCTTCTCCCAGTAACGCCGATAACAGTGGTTACTACCCGTCTCCTTCACAGTCGAGCATCGGCTCACCACTAAGCCAATCTCAGGTATGGTTTCATTCATTCATTGATGGTCCTTTATTTTTCAGGCACATTTTGTGCTCGAATCGACTGTTTATAGGGGTTTACATACTGAGGAGTTTATGTTATTCCAGTTATAATTGTAGTTTTCATGTCTTCCAGATCGTTTGTGCAAGTTTATGCATCAGTAAATTCACTGTTAAAATTTGGATATGAAAATTAAAATGCACAATTCCTGAATGGGTTTCTTACATTTAAGACACCACTTTTCTTTACAATGTAACATTGTCCATTAATTAGCCAACCCATTTTACATTTTAGAGTGAAATGGCTGGTGCTTAGTTTCCTCATGCTTGGTTCACTGATGATGTTTTTATATCTTTACAGGACTTTACAGACCTCAGTGTCACCAGTGCTTCCTTCATCCCAACTGTCACTGCTATATCTTCATGTCCTGACTTGCGGTGGATGGTTCAGCCAGTGGTGTCTTCAGTGGCCCCTTCCAATAGTCGGGTACATCCCTACTCCACTTCTGCCTACAGTACACCAGGGATGCTGAAAACTGCAGGCGGACGAGGCTCTGGTAGAAGGAGCAAAGTTGAACAGGTAGATACATCAACCTGCATCAAATTCTCCCATAGCCCTCACAGAAAGACAGTCAGATCTGCTTGTCTGATCTACTAAATGAAATGCAATTCTAAAATCTTTCTTTTTTGCTTATGTTCAATAGCTTTCCCCTGAGGAGCAGCAAAAGAAAAGTGTGCGTCGGGAACGCAATAAGATGGCTGCAGCAAAGTGTCGCAACCGAAGAAGAGAACTCACTGATACTCTGCAAGCTGTAAGTATTAAAATTTCAATTGTTGAATTGAAACATAGGCTAATATATCATATTGTCATTTCAAAAACCGACTCCATCATACAAATTAAATGATTTTATTTGCTCTCCTCACAGGAAACCGACCAGTTGGAGGATGAGAAATCCACTATTCAGGCAGACATTGCAAATCTGCTGAAAGAGAAGGAAAGACTGGAGTTCATCCTGGCGGCTCACAAGCCAATCTGCAAGATTCCCTCAGACCTGCCAGAGACCTTTCCCCAGTTTGCCGTTTCCTCCTCCCAGTCCATACTGCTTGAGCCAGTCGCCCAGCTTCAGAGCACTCTTGCTGGGTCTTCCAGCTCGTCAGTGCACTCCATCGCCACTACCTCTTCCTCTCCCGCTTCCTCTTCCGCTTCACTGTTCTCCAGCCCTAGTGTGGTCAATGACATGATGACAGTCAAGATGGCTGACCTGGACTGTTCCTTGGAGGAATCGCTGGACCTGCTCGTCAAATCCGAGCTGGAGACTGTACGCTCCGTCCCCGACATGGAGCTCTCCAGCTCCTACTACACCCAAGACTGGGAGCCTCTCTACACCTCAGCCAACAGTGACCTGGAGCCTCTGTGCACGCCTGTAGTCACCTGCACCCCTGCCTGCACCACGTACACGTCTTCCTTCACGTTTACCTACCCTGAGAGTGAAGCGTTGCCCACCTGTGGACTGGCCCACCTTAGGGGTAGCAGCAGCAATGACCAGTCTTCAGACTCTCTCAGTTCCCCAACCCTGCTGGCCTTGTAACAGCCTTCTACTACATATAAATGTGTATACATTGTAATGCTGTTGATAGATCATAAGGCTATGGAGAAGACGAACAACAAAAACACTTTATTAGATATATATTGTAGTTACCCTATTTGTCATCCTATCAGCCTCTTAATTATGTAGCAAGCTAAAGCATGGTTTAACCAGTTCTACATAAATATAGTTTGGTTAAATTTGTAGTTATGATATTTTATTGGTGCTAGATAATGGATTTGTTTAGGTGCTACTGACACAAGTTAAGAGCAATAGATAACAAGATATTTCTTACATGTTGTTGTGTGAGTGAATTTGTTTCCACAAAAAAAGTTTGTCTTACTATGGTCTGAATGGTCTCACTACATGAGTTTTCTGTGAAAACATTGTATTTAATTTATGAAACTTAAAGTTATTTTTGTACTTGATACTGAAAGCTGAATGGAGCGAACTTAAAACTTGTCTGCAGAGCTCGTGACAATAAATATTTAAAATTTAAAGTTGGGTGTCTATATGTTTCCTTTTGCAACAGGCTATTATTGTTGACTTTTCTACCATGAAATATATATAAGGTGATGGCTTAATATAGGTTTATATGAAAGGCCATATTTCAACACCCACAAGTTGCCAATTGTGGAATGATGGGCTTAGAAAGTCCAGATCTTTGTCAAACGAACTGGACTCGCGGAGTTTTGCGTATGGCAAAACCCTTCCGTCTCTGCATTCGATACTGTCGTCATCGCGTCATTGCGTTCTTTTCCTCATCTCCTCGCACCACGTCAACGGAATCACGTCAGTTTCCGTGTCCTTATATGGAATTTATTGCTGTTCTTTGAGTGTGGAAATTTCTAGAGCCTTTTTTTTATAGCCACCACATTAGATAATAAACGTTATAATTGAGGCAAGACTGTTGAAACTATGCTACCTAAGTATTTTACAGTGACGAAGAAGATTAGCACATGCCTTTAGATTGTCGTTTTTTTAAATGTAGCCTATAGATCACGTCTTGCATAAGCATTATGGAATAGCTAATAGATTATTAATGAGATATTATTAAGCCTATTGGCTGTAGAACATAAGGACACCGTGATGTAGGGTAAGGGAAAGTGCCCATCGTGTTCTGGTCGGATCGAATTTATTGATGTCAGAACTCCTATGAAAGGAATAGTGAGGACCATTAGTATGAGCTCAAAAAAACAAAAAAAAGATGAGGGATCATCGGAAAATATTTTTTTTCATCTGGTACCTCGGCGATATATTTTCTAGCACAGTAGGCTAATTGGAATAGCCGACGTGACAGATGATGCCCACAGTGGGTTGCTAAGATGGTAACACCTGAATGAAAATTTGATCTGATTTATGACGCTTCCATCTATGAGGTACGTAGGCTACTTTAGGCCAACATCAAAAAGCCTACACAAATCATCTTCTTCTGACCGGGCATAGGCCATTTACATTTTTTTTTTATCCACCGCAGTTATTGTCAGCACCTTAGAGGCGAGGGGCTTACTAATATCCTAAAGAATGTATTTTTAAATCAAAGGAGAAAAGGAAATAACATATAGTCAAAAAATGCAGAGGACCTTCTCTGACAGCAACAATAAAACCCAGATGAATTACAAAATATATTTTTTCTTTTTAATATTTCCTCGATCTGCCCACTCCCATGACAATGAGATGTAATATGAATTATAACACTTTAGAACAGGGGCAAGCTGATGCCAAGTCTACCTGGTTTTGACTCGATACATTCTCAGGCCCCCTGACCATTTGTATTCCCTTCTGTTGTACAATAATGAACTAGGCCTATCGATCAGAAAGCCAAACAGGGATTCAGTAAATGACGTATTTTATTAATGGTGTATTAATGGTGCGTGTTGAAAAGAGTCATCTGTTTCATCACTACATCCTTTTATCACAAAATGTTCCCAAGTTCATCCCGTATACTGGCTTCACTGGAACTCTTACTAAATAGAGGAAGATATGTCAGGAGGTGTGGTAGCTGATGCAACAATAGTCAGCTGCAGACACACCCTTTGTTCATTACACTGTTAGCCTCACTGGATGGCCTTCTATGAAGGTGAAGGTGTTCATGGAGGAAATTATTTACCTGCTAATGCCTGAAAAAATGGTCTGCTCAAAATCATTCCACACTCACACTATATCAGCTATATAGCTAGCTATCTATGGTTTCTTTATAAGGTAATTCATGGGACCCTGATACTTTATTAACCTGAGTGGAAAAGACATGGATAGGAACTTCAGCCAGTGCAATTGCACAATTTCCATCCAAAGTAACACAATGGGTGATATCGTGATTTCTATTAAGTTACTAATAAAAACGCCAAAGCATGGCCTTCCACTGTCTTGCCCCTGATGTGAAATCACACAGCGCGTAATAACTCTCTATTAATACCCTTCGTCGGCCCTGGGGAGCGCATGCAGCAGCAGAAATAGCAGGTACCCACCGCTTCTTTTAACATCAGCATCAACAGTGGTAAAATTAGAACACAGTGACGCCAACCTACGTCGGTGCTCCTGCCCAGGGGAGGAAGCAGCCAGGCAGAGTATGCTTGAGAGGAGAGGGATGGGGGGAACGGCAGAGAAGGAGAGACAGAAGATCCTGCCTGGAAATAATCTTGAGTGCAGTGATGAGAGAGGGAACAGCTTGCTGCAATTCCATAAAAGCAAAACATGATTGTTCCTATTTTCAGATCACTTTCCACTCATGCGGGGAGCCTACAGCATTTCTCTTTCAGAATGTAAAAAACATGCACATGGGAAAACAGGAGTGCTGCCAGCAAAACCAGTATCTCTAGTTGAATATGATTATCAAGCAATGCTAGCTAATGTTTAGGCTGGGGAGGTGAATAATGATCTATAGGTGCGTGGAAGGTAAGGCTATCACTGTAAGAGGTGAATAATGATCTATAGGTGTGTGGAAGTTAAGGCTTCTGTAGGTGCGTGGAAGGTAAGGATTTCACTGTAAGAGGTGAATAATGATCTATAGGTGTGTGGAGGGTAAAGCTTCTATAGGTGTGTGGAAGGTAAAGCTATCCCTGTAAGAGGTGAATAATGATCTATAGGTGTGTGGAAGTTAAGGCTTCTGTAGGTGCGTGGAAGGTAAGGATTTCACTGTAAGAGGTGAATAATGATCTATAGGTGTGTGGAGGGTAAAGCTTCTATAGGTGTGTGGAAGGTAAGGATTTCACTGTAAGAGGTGAGTAATGATCTATAGGTGTGTGGAAGGTAAGGATTTTACTGTTAGAGGTGAATAATGATCTATAGGTGTGTGGAAGGTAAAGCTTCTATAGGTGTGTGGAAGGTAAGGCTTCTGTAGGTGTGTGGAAGGTAAGGCTTCTATAGGTGCGTGGAAGGTAAGGATTTTACTGTTAGAGGTGAATAATGATCTATAGGTGTGTGGAAGGTAAAGCTTCTATAGGTGTGTGGAAGGTAAGGATTTCACTGTAAGAGGTGAATAATGATCTATAGGTGTGTGGAGGGTAAGGCTTCTATAGGTGTGTGGAAGGTAAAGCTTCTATAGGTGTGTGGAAGGTAAGGATTTCACTGTTAGAGGTGAATAATGATCTATAGGTGTGTGGAAGGTAAAGCTTCTATAGGTGTGTGGAAGGTAAGGATTTCACTGTTAGAGGTGAATAATGATCTATAGGTGTGTGGAAGGTAAAGCTTCTATAGGTGTGTGGAAGGTAAGGATTTCACTGTAAGAGGTGAATAATGATCTATAGGTGTGTGGAGGGTAAGGCTTCTATAGGTGTGTGGAAGGTAAGGCTTCTGTAGGTGTGTGGAAGGTAAGGATTTCACTGTTAGAGGTGAATAATGATCTATAGGTGTGTGGAGGGTAAAGCTTCTATAGGTGTGTGGAAGGTAAGGATTTCACTGTAAGAGGTGAATAATGATCTATAGGTGTGTGGAGGGTAAAGCTTCTGTAAGTGTGTGGAAGGTAAGGCTTCTGTAGGTGTGTGGAAGGTAAGGCTTCTGTAGGTGTGTGGAAGGTAAGGCTTCTGTAGGTGTGTGGAAGGTAAGGCTTCTATAGGTGCGTGGAAGGTAAGGATTTCACTGTAAGAGGTGAATAATGATCTATAGGTGCGTGGAAGGTAAAGCCACATACTGCCTTTACCCAGATGGATCTCCAGCGTTATTCCTCATCTCTGTGTTTTAACATAGCCAGTGATTTTTTTTTCGTGATAGTTTTGTTACAATTGTGATACTAATAACATTTGTTTATGTATGAAAATGATTTCAGACTCCTTACATTTGGACCACAAGTAGTGGTGAATTTGCGCCACTGATTTCTAAATATTTCCTTATGCTGAAAACTGGATACAGTTGGTTATTGTTATCCATTTCTAAATAGAAAACAAAATACATAACTCTGCATCTCATGAATGATTACTTATTGATCTTGTTCCCTAAAAAAGCTACATTGAGGACCGATATAGAATCCTCTGCCTTGTTTTGACGTCACGTTTTTACAGCTCAGTCTTCAGTCTTAATCACTGAAAGCGCATTGTCAAGAAGCATTTTTAAATACCTAATAAAGACTAATGCTGTGCTTATTTATCTTTCATTTCAGTCGTCTTTCTTTCCTTTAAAACCCCATTCTGGATGAATTCCCCCCATCACCTAACACACACTTGAGAACCAGGCATGTTTATTTTATTTACAGGTGACTGGTCCTTATAGAAATCCTTCTCAGACTGAATGTATGCCATTTAATTTCTTCCTGCCTGAGTGGATCAGCAAAAGGATGTCTCCCTGGGAACCTTGGTAATCCCAATACTGCTGATAATAAAATGATACATTTTTTTTTTTAAGTGAGCCTATTGCTTTACTGTGCAAAGGATTAGGTTGTATTTAGGAAACATAGGATTTTAAGGGTCAAACACTGAAGAGCATGCATTATGGTTCTGCTGGGACTTTATATTGTTGATTTTGTCAAAAGGTGTTCAGGTTATACATATTTTTTTCTTTCTACCGGTTTAATTGTTTTTTTCCCCCTCGTTTCATTAAACTGTGATTGAGTGAATTGACTCAGCTCCAAACACCTAATCTATGATATAATACTGCCATCTGATGGATAATTTTGGTATTGCCGTAAAATAAACTTCCACCGTTACATAAATAAGTGAGTGAGAGGGCAAGACCCATATGGTTTTAAAATAGATAGGTAGACTAATTTAAAATATATATATTTACAGGCGAACTTCTCTCAGATGAGAAGTCACTGCATCATTGTCTTGCCCTATTGTCCGAGGGTCACGATAGAACAAAACGGGTTGAAAAAACAATGTCGATCGTGGCAAATTACCACAACACGATACATGAACTCTGTCTGGTTGGCATTCGCGCTTAGATCAAGGTGAGGGGTGAAATGCATATGCTGCCATCAGTTTTTGGCCAAAGTCCTTTAACATTGCAGCACAAGAGGAGGACACAGTGCCATAGGACTGCTATAGGTGAAACTGAGCAAAAAAAAATGCGGTTTAGTGGACAGTCATTGAGCCCTTCTCAATCGAGAATCCAGCGATTAGCAAGAAGACCAAGCCATGCTTCTTTCCACAGAAACACAGCCCCTTCCACACCACAGCCCCTTCCACACCACAGCCCCTTGCACAACACAGTCTGCATGCCAGACAGATCGTATGGCCTCCACTGCGGTCCAATCCGCAAATCACACATAACTCCTGGTCCATATTACCCCTTACACACACCATCTTTCAAAATTATCTTGTGTTAACATTCTGCCCAGTGCTATGTGAGACAGAATGTTAACAAAAGTTGAACCTGATATGTTGACAGTTACATTCGTATTGATAAAAGGGAAATATCGATACAAACTAGAAAATGCATTTCCTGAAGGAAATACCAGTGCATGAAATGCAAAGGTTAAGAAAGGAAGAAGAAAAGAAAGAAGAGTGAAAGAAGGAAAGAAGAGTGGAAGAAGGACAGACAAAAGGAAAGAAGAGTGAAGAAAGGAGAGAAGAGCGGAAGAAGGAAAGAAGAGTGAAAGAAGGAAAGAAGAAAAGAAAGAAGAGTGAAGAAAGGAAAGAAGAGTGGAAGAAGGAAAGAAGAAAAGAAAGAAGAGTGAAATAATGAAAGAAGAAAGGAAAGAAGAGTGAAGGAAGGAAAGAAGAGTGGAAGAAGGAAATAAGAAAAGAAAGAAGAGTGAAAGAAGGAAAGAACAAAGGAAAGAAGAGTGAAAGAAGAAAATAAGAAAGGAAAGAAGAGTGGAAGAAGGAAAGAAGAGTGAACAAGAGTGGCTCTGGATGAAGAGATAAAGAGAGAGTGAAAATATTGAAAAAAGGAGATAAAAATGGAGTGAAGAAGAGAGATTGAGTGTGAGAGAAAGTTGACTGAGAAAGATGGAGAGATGGAGAGAAAAAAAAGTAGAGAATGGATGGTGTCTTAATGTTCCTAGTTACAGTTAAATTGAGAGGGACAGAGAGAGTAGAGGTTCCTTTGATTTGGTGCAGCTGTCAGTGAAGCACAGGTGCAAGCCAGTTTAAAGACCCTATTATGATGTCATAATGGCCCAATGTAAGTCAATGGGAGAAATTTATATTTGTTTTTCTTTAATATCTTAAAAAGTATAAAGTTTAGAAAAGTGAAAAATACATAGCATAAGTGTCGTTTACAAGACCTACGCGTCAAAGTTTGAATGAAGTTTCTACGTTAAGCGGTTCGGGCTGAATTAATCGCAGAAAAAGGTAACAAGAAGAAGAAGAAGAAGAAGAAGAAGAAGAAGAAGAAGAAGAAGCCTAGGAATAACAATACAGGGCATTTCATGCACTGTAATAATCTTAAACTTTAACAACAATTGAACATACAATGCAAATAATGTAATTTCATGATTCTCATCAGAGTCGATTCTTTTCTCACCAATGCCTACTCCGTGGGTTACCACATGGTTTCTCTCCATCACCTTCCAGTTGACACTCCATACAATAGGAGGCAGTATGGTCGAAGCAACATCCGGACCACGTTGGAGAAGAAGTGGAACGTTACGTAGCATTAGCCGATTAGCTCGCTAGTGTGAGAGAATTTCGGCTCTCGTCAGCTCATCGCTTTCCACCAGTCCTGAAATCCAGGAACTGCTGTGCATTCAGCAGCCATGAATCGGCTCGGTGCGCTGTTGATTTTACCAGTTTTACTGGAATCAGTGGTTTCAATTTCCTTTTTTCTACCGGTCAACACAAGGAAATGTTTACGGGAAGAGATCCACAAAGATGTGCTTGTGACGGGAGAGTATGAAATCGGTGAACAACAGAGCACAAAAACTAACCTGAAGGTGAGTGTTACGCTAACGTTAGCTGGACATGTCGGTATTTTAGCGCAGATAAATATCAGAACATCTCTCGTGTTCTTTTATAACATGTGCACTATGTGAACGACATCAATGCTATAAGAATTAGTGTTTTGTCACTGACAGGCCTACCTACTTAAAACCACAACAGTAGCTCTGTGGCTAGCTAGCTTGTGTTAACGTCAGTGGATGATGAAGGCCTACGAACAAGCTAGATAGTTTACAAGCTAACTTCTATGCAATATCAAGCTAGCTAATGGGCTGACAGCTAACAGCGGCATCTTCCTGGTTTGTTGGGACTTCGCTAGGTAACTAGTTAGCTCAGGCTGGGTAATTCACTTCGAAGTTCTATTCGAAGTTCACTTAGTGGTAAATATGGTTGGTTGTTAGATATTAAAAAATGCCTTCGTTGCACCCATTCGGTTGCTAGATTATACGTGTCTGTAGTGTGGATCTTGGTAGCTTGCTAACCTTAGCGTAAAGGCCCAGCAAGCTGGCAACCATTTGTATGGTTCATTCAGGATGTTACACGTCAGTCTTATTTGTGCTAATAGCTGACTGGCGGTTTACCGTACGATGTCCAAATGGGCATACGTGAAAAATATACTTATTGGCAAACATACCTGGATAAGGATGGCCTGGGGATGTTAAATAGAGAAAAAAGAAGAAAAAACGAGACCTCATACTATACCTAAGTGAACATGACATCTGTCTGAAACAAATTAACCCTAAATACCCATGTTGCCACAGATCCTGCATACCTGACCGTGTTATTATTGATGATTCGCAGTAGGATCAATCGAAATGTTTAACTTATAAAAACCTCTCCCCATTTCTTAGATCACCGATTCCTCCGCCCATATTCTTTATTCTAAAGAAGATGCCTCGAAGGGAAAGTTTGCCTTTACCACTGAGGATTATGACATGTTTGAAGTTTGTTTTGAAAGTAAATCTCCAATGGGTAAGTTTGTAGTAAAGATGTTGGACTTCAGAAATTTTGTAAGGTTGAAAAGTAATTTGTATGACTTTGAAGTGTCTGGAGCCATATCCTAGTCTCTGCCAAAAGTCCTTGCTCCTGGTATGTTTTTGGAAACCGTACGGATAAAGCACACTGTCGCTCTTCAACATTTGTTATGTTAAGCATGCTCTTTATGTTGTATTATTAGGGACTGGAAGGGTCCCTGATCAGTTGGTGAACCTGGACATGAAGCATGGAGTGGAGGCAAAGAATTATGAGGAGGTTGGTGGCTGACAGTAGTAAACAATGGTTATTTACGTTCTCTGTCTTAAATGTGTCTTTTAACGTTGGTACAATCGAATGTTGTGAAGACACACACACACAAGGAAATTGTATAGCCTGTACTTAATGTCTTTAAACTTCTAATGGGGTATACTATACATATCTTATATGTGGGTACATGCTGTATGGAAGTGTTTCTCAATCTTACTGGCCTGCAGTAACTACATATGGAAGCTGCCTCCAGCTTTAGCCTGCTTTATAAGGCCTATACTCATCAGATAAGCTGAACAGCTAATAACAAACAGCTTAAATATGGACAGTTCTGTTGAATTCCCACGTGCAGTGTTGTGAAACACTGCAGAATTTGTGCATGTGGTCTCAATTGCATGCTTCTGCACAAACCATCCTTCTCTGGGAAACGGACCATATGGTAACCAAGGTTATCGTTGCCCTGTCAGATTGCCAAAGTGGAGAAGCTGAAACCTTTGGAGGTGGAGCTGAGGCGACTGGAGGATCTGTCGGAGTCCATTGTCAATGATTTTGCGTACATGAAGAAAAGAGAGGAAGAGATGAGGGACACCAATGGTAAGACCATAGAATGGTGCCAGTTGTGGCACTTATTAAAAGGAAACAATGTTATCTGGTAATGTAGTTCTGTTAAGACTCCACAAGTAGACACAATTGATGTTTTTAAGAAAATCAAAACTCCTTATTGAAATGTGTAAAGCTGATCGTTTCAGTAACAATACTGTTATCTGTAAGTATTTGTGAACTTTTGGCATTAGCCAAACTTTATGGCTGCTCCTCAACACCTTCTATATGTTTGTTTGTTTGTTTGTTTTAACCAGAATCCACCAACACCCGCGTCCTGTACTTCAGCATTTTCTCCATGTGCTGCCTGATTGGCCTGGCCACCTGGCAGGTGTTCTACCTGCGCCGCTTTTTCAAGGCCAAGAAGCTCATTGAGTAGAGTGAGACTGGTTTGCTCAGGGGGGTCCAATCATCCCTCCACACCACCACCACCACCCCCTATCCCCGGCCCCCAATCCCCCCTGCCTGCTGCACCCCCTCCTGGCTGGAGGGATGTTCCGGCAGTTGAGGGCTGGAGATAGAGAGAAAAAGAGAGGGAGAGGGAGAATTCTAGTTCCAGGGGAACACGAATGCACTATTGGTTGTTCTCCTATTGCATATTTTGGCGGTCAATTTTTTTTGAAAACTTTTTTTTTTTTTTTTTTTTCCTCCTTGCTTCGTTATTTTGTTGTAGTATGCCCTCAAACATGTGTACACACTCATTTTTAAGCTATTGCTATGCCTTTGCTGTCTGTAAAAAGACACTTGGTGCATATTTGGTATAATTGATAAAGATGTTTTCATCAACCACTGAATGTTTTTGTCTGGCAGCGGGCTAAGGATCTCCTAGGTTTGGATTTTCTTTATTTTTTTTTATCACTGTTAATGATTTGGGGCTTATGTTGGGTTTCCCCAAGTTATGGAATTGACTTCTGACACACCAACTTTCAACTTATACAACAATCAAGTTTGTTTATAGTCCTTGACAAGATGGGTAGATATTGGTTTTAAGACCCCCCCCCCCCCCCCCAATTCAGTACAATGCCACATATTTATATGTATTGCATTTGCTCTTTGATAACATGCAGACATTGAGAACATATAGGCAGTGAATATGTAAGTGTGAAAAATGGCTATATTTCCAGAGGATGTTTCCTTCCTGAAATCTGATGGTAACTACACCATGGCTAAAGTTTGTTTTGAAGACGCACCCATGATGATCTTGCCTGAAGTGTTTTGTTGCGACGTGGATATACGATAAATGTTACACCGTGAAAACTCCTTTAGTTTTACTTGACAACTAATTCCAGCAATGAAATAGTACATGACAGCATGTTGGTATATTAACAGTAATGAACAGTTCCCCACAAATTCCTGAATTCTGTAATTATTTACATTTTGAATGTTGCAAATGGGTTTTTCATTCAATAAAAAATACAAACTTATTTCCATTTCCGTCACCTAACATGTTTAAATTTGGTTGGTTGTGCTGGTTCTGATCACGCAAACCTGTCGTGAAATATGGCAATACTAATGATAATGAGAATAAATTATCTCAGGGAGAACGCTTTTTTTGGCCACCTGTGCTAACATGATGCATGCTATAAATATGACGATACATAAGATCTTATATCTTAAAACAACTCCACAATTATGATTGTTTAACTGTAACCATAATAATACCGTTCCTCTCTCTTTAATCATTAACTCTTAACTTGATCCTGAATTAGTGTGTTGCCGTTCCTCTGTCTAATTATTAACTCATTATTAACATGATCTTGAATGAGTGTTACTGTTCCTCTCTGTTTCATTATGAACTCCTTGATCCTGAATTAGTTCTGCTTTATGAGAACTGTACGAGCTGACAGATAAACACCCCTGTTGTAGGCCCCACCATCTGCCAACTAGGGAGAAATCTTTGCATAATATTATGAATACCTTCACCATTTTGTCGATTCAATCTTTAATCTCTTAACGAGTGAATGTGTATTCTCACAATTTATGCACGTACTGTACTGTACTAGTCAGGTCATCCTTGGGAGAACTGACTGCAGGCACTACTGAGGCGGCAAAAATCAGATCATCCTCACAACAACAAATGTCATCATGAGCTCTGAATTTGTAACATTTAAACTTAAAATGGATTGAGCTTGTTCCCTCTTAAACCATACCTTGCATCAAAATGATACTGTAATGACTTAGAGCTACTTTGGCAAGTTGTGTCAGAAACAACGTAGAGCATTTGAATACGCAGAACATTTTCTGAGCAAAAGCTACATTATGACTATCCTACGGTCTGCTGTAGGGAACTAAAAACGAAAACAAACTAATAATAAACTACCATATCACTCATTTGTTAAAAGCAAGGCTTCACTGCAGCATTTCCACAGGAGAATGAGACTCGGGGAATAATTGAGATGAGGAGGGCGTATCTGTTAGCGTATCTGAGGCTGTCATCTTTCTTTAATGAGTGTTTACACTTGATCAGTTATAACAACAGATTGCCTCAACCTGAAAAAAATATGGTATCCTGTAGTCACATTTCTGCACTTCAAAATGAAGAATTTCAGTTTTCTTCTCCATCTCTTGAAAATAAATCTTTTCACCTTGAGGGTCCATCACTGTGCAGGGTGCTGAGCAGTGTCTTTAGTTTTTTGTTTTACTTTTCGAATCGTTTTCACAGAAGACGAATTTTGATGTGAAGTTGCCAACTGTAGCTGCATCTGTTTTTTTCGTAGATTCTTTACAGTATCCTTTAGAATCTTGACTTTCAGTTGCAAACGTCTGGATTTTTGTTGAGCATGTTTCAGTTTTTTTTGTAAAATCGCGATTTTTTCATTGCTGCTGTTAAGTTTTCCAGTCAATTGTTTTGGGGAATCCTTGATGTAGTACTGATGGTCATCCAATTGTACTTTTGTTGTAGGTGACGCCTGATTGTTTTCTGAAGAATTGTTTTCCAGTTGCTTAGGTTCTTGAACATCCTTTTTTTCACTGACTTTCAAACTTGGTGGTTCCCTTGATTTTATTGCCTAGATGGTTAAAAAAAGACATTGTTAACATTCAAAAGCACTTAAAATTCTTGCTGATATAAGACTAACAATGTTACAATGGATAAAACATTATAAAATATAACAATGGTTATGACAAGCTCAACCAACTTTTAAATCAGAACAGAAGTACAGAACAGAGTATTTTCAGAATAATGTAATTTTCATACATTAACAAGGGTTGCATGTTTTTATAAGGGGTGTCAAATAAATAAATAAATACTTGAATGAGTCCATGCGGTTGCCTACATTGAACCTACATCAACATCAACCTTAACCAAGCGTCCCATCAGTCAGTCAGCCACTCCAGCTCAGACTGAGAGAATCATGGCACACTCCAGCAAAAAGCAAATTCACTAAATTCATACAAATGCAAATGCAGCAGGTAAATGGAAAATGTGGATAAAAAATACATTTAATTTTAGTATATATCTACTATATACTCTCTATCTTGCTCTCTCTCTCTCTACATATATACAGTACTGTATATATTTTAAAGTGAGAACTTACCTTTCTCAAATGTTTTGGAAGGCTTTTAAGTCGCGTTGGAATCACGTCAGCACGTAGCCGGACAACCTGGCCAGTTCTATCGATATCCCTTTCTATAAAATGGTCAGAGCAGACACGAGAATGTGAACTAGGCTTCCATTTTTGACGATGGAGATGAACGAGCCAGGATTTCCGTCTGTCTGGATCAATTGGGAAACTGTGAAATGACAAAGATGGCTGTGATGTTTGTAGCCTATATTATCAATAATCTATAAGGTTAAATGCAGAAGCATAAATAGCTTGTGTTTTTTTGTCTTCTGGTATCGTAGTTGAACAGTGGGCAAGATAATAATTAGGCCTAAAACTATGTTTAATGTTGGCCTAATATAGTGGAGGCAAATTAAAAATGACAAACTTCACTTCTCTTTAAAAAAAACTTAAACAAAACAGGCTTAAGTTAATTATGAACCAAAAATAGCTTCAATGTCAGACAGAATAAAACACCAAACTGAAATCCTCCCTACTATATACATTCAGCTACGCCCATTAATTCCAAGAAGGCCATGCAGTCTGTTTGCATGTATGTGCCACTGATCTTAAAAAAAAAAAAAACTGGATAGAGCATGGTTTCTGACAGTTTCAAAGTGAGGCCACACGCAAATCTTGGCGGCCATTTTGTTGGGACCACTTTCCAGCTTCAGACCAATGATTATGACGGGAGATGGATGTTATATACAAGATATTTAATGAAGTTTTCATAAACCTTGTTATTAGAGCTTGTGTTTGCTTGAATACAAATATTGAAACTTGTTCCTCTATCGTATTTTATTAGTGTTGATGATTAGAACCTGGCCAATTGGTAGCTTTCAATAACTTGATTTCAATAATTTTAGTTATAAACACAAGTTTAAAGGTATTTGCAAGCCAGAACATGAAAATACACATTGTGGGAATGTATTTGTTCCACTATAGGGCTATAGGTCAAATCATGTAATATGTCATAGGCTGGCTTATAGGTAATATGTCGAATCAAACGTACTTACGAGTGGAAAGTACGTGGAAATTGTCTCTTTTGCTGGGATTCTTCATCTTCGCTGCCCTCACTTGCACTTCTATTGCCATCCTGAAGTATTTTCCGTTTTTTTCGCTTATTGCAGCGGTAAGCACAACACTGTGTCCCATTTTTACCCATTGCTGTAACACAGGCTAGATTTGTTTCACGCAGGTCAAATTGGGCGCGCTTCGATTCTCGCAGACGGAAAACAATAGGATGCTCTATCCAGTCTGTATTGAGATCAGTGGACATAAGTCCCTCTATAAAAGAGCCAAAGAATAACCTGCTCGTTGTCTATTCACTAGAATATCTTTTTAACTAACTAGTACTCTAGTACTGATGGCAAAGACCTTTAACGGATAACGTTTTGGCCACATCTGTACAAAGTTGTCAACAATGGCTTACTCACGCATGAAATGTTCTTGGATGACATCTCTTTAAGGCCGACTCTTCGTCTTCGCTGCCTTCGCTATCACTTCTGCCGTCAAGCTGATCCTGCCTGCTTTTCTTTCGTTTGGAACAGCCATAGGCACAACACTGTGTGCCCCTTTTAATATGCCTACTAACGTTACTCTGTTGCTGACTGCACGACATGGGTCCTACCAATATGGCGTCTTGAAGCTTATTAATATCTAGCTTCAACTAAACAATCATTTTGAAGCCGTCTTTATTTCTACAATGAGCATCAATCTGATATTAAATTAATGTGTAATCATACACGTGCCTGTTTCACAGCGAAGAACATAACAAAGCAGGATGCAGAGAAGAAGGAAACGTATTGTAATGGTAACATTTTAGCGCCCCCTAGTGGCACTTTCCCCACATACGTCATTTTAATTGACCCGGATGAGATGAGAGTAGTTCCGTGGTAATATCGCTGTCAACGCTGGACCAATGTTTTGAGAGACTGGCTGAAACAAACAAGTTATCTTGACATTAACTGACTTAAGAAACTATGCCCGGTGCTGACAAAGAAACAGATCTTTCGGAACGCGTAGAAGCCTTCCTGGCTGAGCTGAAACGTGGCGGAAGTGGGGCAGGACCACTCCGTGGTGCTGGAGAGACAGCCAGAGAAACCACAGCCCTGTTACGGAGGATCACAGCTCAGGCACGATGGAGCAGCGCTGGTCAGTGAAAATATCCGTCAGTTGTTGGTGCCCTGAGATCAGATTGACTTCAAATAACATAGCGAACAGTTAGGAAGTTATCGTCATTTATTGAATTGCTAACTGATCAAATGTATTAAGAGTTCGGGAAAGTTGGAAATGACATGCGCCTGTTGCATATGGGAGCATTAATGATGTTAGCGATAATGACTTGTGTACGTGAGGCCTATGAACTCACTCTAATCATGGACGGATTATGAAATCATGGGCCCCTGGGTCTGGACATGTAAAATCCCCACCCTCCATGTGGTCACAAAACAGTCCTTAAATGTAATGACGTTTGACTAAATGACTAAATTCACCTGTACCTAAACAGGATTTACAGCCCACATACACTTTTTCTAACACAGTGCAGGTACACTCAATTAAAGCCAACAGCAAAATACACCTCTTTCAACCACAAATAAGAGATACATAACAGCGACTCCACGCAGAGGCTCTGGCTTAGGGGCCCCCTGAGCTCATGGGCCCCTTGGCCTGGGCCGGGTAGGCCCGTTCGGTTATCCATCCCTGACTCTAATGTGGTCCCATAAATTGCAGGGGATCTGATGGAGATCATACGCAAGGAGGGGAGACGGATGACCGCTGCTCAGCCGTCCGAGACCACGGTGGGTAATATGGTACGCAGAGTGTTGAAGATCATCCGAGAAGAGTACGCCAGGTGGGTCATGGATCATTTCTCTAGAGTGGGCAACTACTCTTTTTAAAATAAAAATAAAAAAAGGAAAGAACGGTATGCTTTCTAAAGATATTATTTTGATGCCTTCAGGTTGCGAGGGAGTAGCGAAGAGACTGACCAGCAGGATTCTCTTCACAAACTTCTGACATCTGGAGGACTGAGCGACGACAACTTCAGAGAACACTACTCGTCACTTAAAGCTAACGTGATAGAAGCAATCAATGAGCTCCTCACAGAATTGGGTAATTCCTAAATTTGTCGCCTGAAGCTGCACTTGAACTTCAAAACAATCCATCTGTGAGTTACTAAAAGCCCAACTGCTGTTCTGATGTTTTACAGAGGGAACCACAGACAATATCGCCATGCAAGCTTTGGAGCACATCCACTCCAACGAGGTCATCATGACTATCGGACGTTCGCGCACCGTAGAGGCCTTCTTGAAAGATGCAGCACGAAAGCGCAAATTCCATGTCATTGTGGCTGAGTGCGCCCCCTTCTGTCAGGTATGTTTCTGCTGTCTGTTCCATTATATGGACATTTCTGAGGATCTTATTGCAGTGTTTCCCCTAGGTTTACAGCTGGGGTGGGCTTACAGTACAAACACTTAAAGGTGCATTAAGGATTAATAGCTATTCGCTAAAGGTATGCTAACAGCTAAAACTAACGAAATCTCTTGAAATGTGCTGACTTTGACATTATGACAAACTAATTACTCAACGACTGTCCTTACACAGTCAAACATCAATCATGTGCAACACAAGACTAAGCAAGACGGCAAATAAGCTACTTACTAGATCAGCAGAAGGTAATCAAAGTCAGGTCGGCGGGCATCGGCAGGCAAAACTACAGAAGGCAGTTATATGCCTATCGACCCTGCTATGCCATTGGCACGGACGCAATTCTCCATATTAAAAGTCATTGTAGCGCCCCAATTTTTTTTAAGCTGTTATTTTAAGGTTAAACTGCTTATCCTAACCCTAATCCTGAAGCATAATTGTTGCATATTGTGCCTTTAAAGGAATCTTGGTGTTCATGTGTTTAAACGGGGCGCCCCCCTGATAAAATGGCAGGGGAAACACTGTTATTGACAGTACATTTTTCCCATTCCTTCCAGGGCCATGAGATGGCTACCAGCCTCTCGAAAGCTGACATTGAAACAACAGTCATTGCTGATGCTGCCATATTTGCTGTAATGTCTCGGGTTAATAAGGTGAGAAATACATTCAAACATCACTTGTCAACTGTTAAGTAACAATTAAATGGATTTACACATGTGATCTCTCTTTCTCTCTCTCTCTCTCTATATATATATATACTGTATAAATATGCTTACTCCATTGGATTCTGCTTATTAAGCATGTATACATTTTCTCCAGTCAGTTATTATGGTTGGTTATGTTGCTTGTGGACTGGCAGTGTTTTGGATAGTAGGGTATTAGTCGTCTCTCTGTCTCGCCCCAGGTCATCATTGGCACACATACTGTGCTGGCAAATGGAGGACTGCGAGCTGTAAATGGGACTCACACACTGGCATTGGCTGCCAAGCACCACTCCACTCCACTCGTAGTGTGTGCTCCGATGTTCAAGCTTTCACCACAGGTAAAGATTTTAATATTCTAACTGACGTAAGACGTACACAAATAGCAAGGTGGAGCATGAGGGTGGATCATGAAGTTGACATCATTTCTTCGTTCAAAAACAAAACAAAACATGGGCTTCATGGTTCTACTGCTTGTCTATACATTCCATCCTCATACTTCTTCTTTTCCCTTAACTGTTTTCATTTAAACTTTTTGTTTTGCTTATTTTAATGAATTATTCCGTAATAAAGGTATTATGCTATGGCTGAAGGTTAAAGTGCTTTGAGGCATTTACTCATCTGTTTGGCTGTTGTCCCCGTCTCCCTCTTCAGTTCCCTAATGAGGAGGACACCTTCCACAAGTTTGTGTCACCCCAGGAAGTGCTTCCTTTCACTGAAGGTAACAAACACCGTCCTCTTCTGTACGTGTGTCACTCAAACGAACACGCTGTAAATAGTCCAAATTGGAATTCTGGGTTTTTTGAGCTGCATGTTTCAATGCTGAAACTGAATTGGTAGTTGTATTACATGGCGTCAGATTCCCATGTGGCCGGCGAGGCTTCAGGGTCTCATGTTGGTCTTCCTTTCCAGGTGAGATTCTCTCCAAGGTGAACGTACACTGTCCTGTGTTTGACTACGTCCCCCCGGAGCTCATCACTCTCTTCATCTCCAACATCGGGGGAAACGCTCCCTCGTACATTTACCGCTTAGTGAGTGAGTTGTACCACCCCGAGGACCATGAATTGTAAGACAAGCAAATAAAAAAAGTCAGCACATCTAACTTCATTTGCTTGTGTTTGTTTATCGAGATCCTGGCATAAGGATGTCGATGGCATCTGCCCACTGAAAGATTACTGTGTTTGCGAGCTGCCGCGGATAATAGGCAGAAATGGCATGCATCTGCAGGTGCCTTTGAAATATGCTTTTGGGGCGGTAGCAAGACGAAAATCTATACTCCATGTCAGTACTGCCGGTCTACTGATGTGGACATTTGTAGAATGGGCAGTAATGTACGAGTAAATACTTTACATTGTCATCAACTTCAAATTAAATTAGTAATTCAGAAACTACATGTCAGGATATAGGGTAAATCAATTAAACCACATTAATGAAAGTAAACTGCCTCTTTACTTTTCTAATCTAGCCTGAGTAAATCAAAAGCCTCATCAAAACAGCTCACCAAATCACATTGCCAAACACCTTATATACGGAAATCAATTTAAAAGTAACTTTCTGTTGAAAGTGTGTTGTGAGATATTTCAGGAACCCGGGTATGCTCTGTACATTTCTTTTAGGGACTATAATGACATAGTAAAACATTTTGACAGTTTTGTTGAAATAACCTCACAAGCATATACTACTCTTTGGTTATCGTACACTCATTTGTACATTAATTTATTTTGAAAAGTGTTTAAATGAAAAGGGATTTTAACACCTTGTCCTACATAACAGATCTTTTAAACGCCTCGACTGTACAATAACCAATGTATCTAGGTGGGCTATGTGTCGACAAAACAGCGCCCTCACCTGATGATCTGTAGAATAGCAACACAATTATACCTGAAATTACAGGTAGCGGCCAGAGGGAGGTGCTCTACACACAAACGTGAAGTAATAGTTTTTGTTCACAATGTTGAGGTCTTCTGTCATCATTTACCAATAACGAACAGAAGCTGTGTAAACATGTAAGGGTTTTTAATTTAATTCAATCAAATGTCAGCGATTTTGAATATAAAAACATTGCATACTCAGATGTACAATTTTAAGGTCTAAAGGGGTTGAGAGGTGAACTAGCTCATTGCGATTACATTCAATGATTTAACAATGAACATTAGTCAGGGGTTTTAAATATAAAAACCAGTTTACACTTAAATGTACAATTTTAAGGTCTACAGGGGCTTGAGAAGTGAGATAACTCACTTTTTTGACAATGAGGAAAACACATCAGTAGATAGATGGATATAGATTATATAACATAGATTCTAGTTTAAAATGAAAAAGACTGAGTCCCGCTATATTACTCAGGCTGCACTGCAGCGTCTATTCACAGGCGCGATCCCACTACTGATCGGCACGGGGGCTTTGGCCTGCTCCGTTTCCGACCTGGGCCGGTGCACCCCTCCTTAGACGACCTGGTGGTCCCGGGCTCCCCCAGGAGCACCATATCGATACCGAACTTAGTGCGGACACCCGATCGGCATAGTCCGATGCAGCTCAGAACTCCTGAGCTCAAACGATCCGCCAGCCTCAGCCTCCCAGTAGCTTGGATTACAGGCGCACGCCACTGCACCCGGCGATGGTGTCTGTAGTTTTTGGTATTCTTGAACCTAATGGTTGCGTACTGACGTTAGCTCTATTGACCTGTAGAGGCGCTATATGCAACGACCAGTTTTAGTTTGCAAAGCATAAACATAAAATTAAGTATCTATATTTGGAATTGAATGCAAATGAATTCCTTCTAAAAAAAAATAGGTTGTACCATGAGGAGTTTTCACATAGGCCTTCGGATAACTGCTACTCTGCCATAGAGAGGACTTTCAGTTTCATTCATTCATTCATTCATTTCATTCATACAACCCTAAATTCTCTGGTCCAACTGGGCTACAATTCCCACAATGCATTTCTCCAGTCGCCAATGTTCTTTGGTTCAGGTAGAGGAACAGTGATTGCAAGTCGTGTGGTGTGTTCAGTTGTTTGTACAGATACCATTCATTCATTTTCTTTCGGGAGCTTTTGTGTTGGAATATACCTCAGCGAAGATGGAGATCGGGACAGAAATAAGCAAGAAAATACGGGTAATATGAATGTTAAGATTACCCACCCAAGCTGTCGCAGCGAGCTAGTAAACGTTAGCTGGCTAATGTTAACTTTGCTAGGAAGCTAGCTAAACGTATAACGTTGGGTGGTTAGCTATAAGGCTAACAGTTGTATTTAAGCTAGTTATTTATGATAAACATGCATACTTGTTAATGCTTATTTTCTGCCGAATGTCTTATTTGTATAAAGGCGATTCCCGAGAGTCATGTATTTCAGATAATACATGCCAGTTAGGAGCAGAATGCTTTGAAATGTCTCGGTCTCAAGTAAGCCAGAGACCAAATGCCCTGCGTTTGCCGGAGACCAAAACACCCTGCGTACTTAAAGTTACTTCATCTGGAATTGCTATAAAGTGAACTTCCTGCCACCATAGCTACAGTAATGGTCATACTTTCGAGCTCTAAGATATTCCATATATTGGCTAATGCATTCGCAGTTGAGTATATTTCTTGGGCCTTGAGACATTTTGGTGATAGGTGCCGCAACTGCTCACGGGCAACTTGGTAACTTGATACTCCCGAGTCCCTGCCATTCTACCGCCTGACAAGTGACTGTTTAAAAAAAAATCAAAAATGAAACCCATAATAATAATTGCTGAGGCATAGGAGAGCGTTGTTTACAGTGTCAGCTGACAAAAAGCTCATGTCATTTCCAGATACATGATACATTTGACATTACTATCAGGCTTCATTACTCACAAGGTCTAAACACATTGGTTTTCTTTTAGGCTGCTATCAAAGGGAAACTGCAGGAACTCGGTGCTTATGTTGGTAAGTAGATAACGTGAATTATTCTGCGATTATTTAGAGCAGGCTGTGGTTCTGAAGGCTGACCTTAGCGAGCCTTTGGGTGGCATACCTCCTATCTCTCCTTGTCTCAATCACATTGTTTATGACTGAAGTAATCACATGATCATAATGGCTTTTGATGTGATAACCGAGGTGTGCTCCATTAATCAATAGACGAACTGATGTGTGAGAATCAGGGACACATACACTGCATCCAAAGGGCTATAAGTCCTCCAGAAGCAGAAAGATGTTGCTTGGTCAAGTGTTGTGCTGCTTAAATGGCGGTTTAACCAACTTAATGACCTTTCATTTCCTCTTTAGACGAAGAACTCCCTGATTACATAATGGTCATGGTGGCCAACAAGAAAAATGCACAACAAATGGCAGATGACTTGTCCCTTTTCCTCGGAAACAACACAATCAAGTTCACAGTTTGGTATGTCTCCACGTGAACTGACAGAAGAGCATGTTACATTCGATGATATCCCTAAGATGTTTTAATGTAATTCCTGTTTTTTTGCAGGTTACATGGTGTCTTGGAAAAACTTAGATCGGTTGCAGTTGGTAAGTTGAACTGAATCTCTTCCATGGTATATTAAACTACCATGACCTTTGGAAAGATTGAAATACGAATTCCCTTTTAATAGTGACAACATTGCTGAAAACATCTGATGACATCGAGCAAAATTGACCATTTCCATTTTTCCCCACACCGCCACACATTTGTGTGTTTTTAGAGCCGACGTCCCTCAGGGCACAGATCGACTTGGACGTGAGTGTACCAGTCTCCAAAAGCCGCGAAGGGGAGAGGAGGGGGGAGGATTCTAGGGCCCTCACGGTGTCCAGCTCGCGCTCTGACAGGACAGAAGCTCGTGTCTCCAGCTCTGCCCATGACGGCCAAAGCAGGTATGTTCTCAATTGTCACTCTGGTGTGGTGCCAGGTCATTACTGAAGTTCGTCGGCATCGAACCACATAGAGCCCCCAATCTACAGAGCCTGATTGCTATGGCTGTTATTGCTTCTGCAACACTATAGTTTCCCTTTGGGGATCAATAAAGGACTCTATCTATCTATCTATCTGTCTTTCTGTCTCCTTCTTTCTTTCTTTCAATTCTTCCTCTGTTCTCAGGAGAGGGTCTTCGGACAGGAATGCCTCACGGCTGACCTCCGCTGTTAAGCCTTTGATGGAACTCCACTCCGCGGAGGCAATAATCGACATCAAACCCGACCTGGACGACGACGACCTCATCACGGAGGAGCACGCCGAGATGACCATGACTTCAGGCCGCCTGCGCGTCGCCTCGGGGCGCTCCATGGCCGAGCTCCACAGGTCACGGGTGCCGCCCGGGGCTTCGTTCCGCAGTTCAGGCAGGACGGCAGGGAGCTCCAGGCCCTCAGACGACCGCTTCTACTCGGCCTACGGTCGCAGCTCCCGGAGCAGGGGAGGAGAGGGCAGTGGCAGCAGCAGCAGCAAGGTGCGCACAGGCTTTTGGGAGTATTTGTTGCAGTCATATCAGGCTACAGCCCCAACAGCCAAAGCATTACAATTATTTGAGTGGTCTTACTTGATTTATCTGTCTTACTCCCTCCCTCCCTCGCTCTCTCTCTCTCTGTCTGTCTTTCTCCCTCCCTCCCTCCCTCTCTCTCTCCCTCTGTGTCTGTCTTGCTCGCTCTCTCTCTCTCCCTCTCTGTCTTTCTCCCTCCCTCTCTCTCTGTCACTGTCTTTCTCCCTCTCTCTTTGTCTTTCTCCCTTCCTCTATCTCTCCCTCTGTGTCTGTCTGTCTTTTTCCCTCCCTCCCTCCCTCTATCTCTCTTTCTCCCTCTGTGTCTGTCTGTCTTTTTCCCTCCCTCCCTCTATCTCTCTTTCTCCCTCTGTGTCTGTCTTTCTGTCTCTCCTCTAGGACGAGCTGTCCCGAAAGCGGAAGGCCCCTGTGGCGAGTTCAGTGGTGCGGGTTCAGAGAGGTACAGACGAAGGTCAGGACAGCGACGATGTGGATGAAGATGAGGAGGAGGAGTACGGCACAAGGAGCGGCATCTCCAGCAGAGTATCCCTCCCATCCAAACCAGAGCGCAAGTATGTACTCCTGTCTTTGTTCCTTGTTGCCTGCGTAAACGGATCATTTTGACCATCATGAGTGTGGTGTGATGTAGAGACGCGTTATAGAACGGTTGTGTTTTGATATCTGGTTCCTTGTCGCCTGCGTAAACGGATCATTTTGACCATCATGAGTGTGGTGTAATGTAGAGACGCGTTATAGAACGGTTGTGTTTTGATATCTGGTTCCTTGTCGCCTGCGTAAACGGATAATTTTGACCATCATGAGTGTGGTGTAATGTAGAGACGCGTTATAGAACGGTTGTGTTTTGATATCTGGTTCCTTGTCGCCTGCGTAAACGGATCATTTTGACCATCATGAGTGTGGTGTAATGTAGAGACGCGTTATAGGACGGTTGTGTATTGATTTTTACTGGGGTTTTGTCTCCGCCATAGGCCCTCTCTTCCCCCAGCCAAGCAGGCCAACAAAAACCTGCTCATGAAGGCCATCTCAGAAGCACAGCAGTCTATTACCAAGACGACCAGTTACACGACAAGGCCTACCACAGGTAAAAAACACTCACCATGGCCACTTGCCTAAGATTTCGTGTTGTTATTCTTACTGCGGATGGGAGGCATTCTTTACATTCATTTGATCAGTGTAATGAAAAGAGGGTCGCTCACAGTTAGTTGCAGACTCCTCTTGTTATAGAGATTGTGTGTCATTCGTGTGGTGAACGAGCCTGGTGCCATCGTGGAAATGTGAGATGTTGGACGTTGGTGGTAACTGTTCTTTCCCCCACCCAGTGCCACAGACGAGACAGACGGTTCCAGTGGCCCCACGCACCCGTCCCACCCCCGACGAGATGAAGAGTGCCATCCGATTCGTCCAGGAGCAGCTGCAAGGGCTCATCCCCCCAGAGGCTCAACAAGGTAAGCGCCAAACTGTGTACAAACTGCAGCCTGCTTACACTTGCTACAAATAAATAAATACATTACAAAAAAACACTCGACCAAAAACAAGGTTTCTGTCGTATTTCATGTTGAAGAGGGTCATGTATATTTCCCACCCTGACCTTCAGTGTTTTTTGTGTGCGCTTAATCATTCCTGCTGCACGTTGCTTCAGCTTCCTCAGGTCAGTCCAGGTCATTGTCCTCTCGACTCCAGCTCCAGGAAGTAGAGGAGGAAGAGGAGCCGCCCCAGCAACCAGACTATGGTGTGTTCACGACCTGCAACATTTAACTGTGTGTTCATAACCTTTAACTGTGTGTTTATCGCCTTTTAACTCATTTTTCTCAACAAATCAAATCAAACAATTTATTCCGTGTATTTCATACCAAGAGGTAACAAATGCACCAGAGTGCCCACCAAGGGCACTTAAAAGTCACACATACTGGGAACAGAGAGGGTCCTTATTACAGCTGTGATACAGAGGGCTTTTATTCTGGATGCTCTTGGTTCTGACATGTTAACTAGAACCCTGTAATTTACCACAACATGGAGATGACTGGAAGAGATAGAAAATGCGAGTGCCACCTAGCCAGCTGGAGCTTTAGGAAACTACCAGCTAGCTGGTATCTTTTCATGCTTTTGTGCTCTCAAATCAAGAACCCTAAACACTTTTAGTGAGCAGAAAGGAGATTTTGTATGTTACTGAAGTGAGCCTTTCCCAACCATATAGTGAGTTGTATTTTAAGGGCTGGTAGTATTATACGTGTATATGTACAAATATATATATATATATAGTTTTGGAAACATACATATCTGTCAATTGTGCTGAATGAATATAAATGAATATGTGTAAGTCTGAATTCTGTCTCTCCCTCTGTCATGTCCAGAGGCCCAGCTGTATGACATGAACAGACTGAAGCCCTTCGACACGCGCTCATTCATCGTGAAGAGGCCGCTGCTGGAGGATCCGCCCTCGGTCAAGAGCAGGCTGGGCACATCCGTCCAGCAGCTGGAGGTCCCATCCACCCCCACCCCTACCCTCACCCTCACCCCCACCCCAACCCCAATCCCCATCCTCACTCCAACCCCCATCCCCACCCTCAACGCCACCCTCCGGATGGTCCAGCCCAGGTACGGCAGACTACAGATCCCCTGTTACTCTTCTAATTCACCCTCTACATTGTTATCGTGCTCTTATCTGTACTTGAAAGAAGCGTGGGTTATCTTTTTGTTCGTTTGTTTGTTTGTTTGTTTGTTTGTTCTTACGTTTGCATTTTACCCACATTTTATGACACAGAGATCATTTGTTGTTGTTTGCACTGCACATCTAGCCTGGATGCCAGCCTGAACTCCGCCCACAAAATTTTTGGTCTGGGAGATTCAGTCTGGAATCGAGCTAGTTGGGAGAGATTTAACGTTTCAAAAAGGTTGAGAAAGCAATCTAAACCAATCAAATTGTAAGGGCGGGCTTTATACGTTGATGGACAGATATAGATAGAATATACCGGAATATACATCGAACAAAGATGGCGCCGTCTCGGGAGCTTAGTGGGACATATTTTATATGATTTAAGCTATCTACACGACTTTTTTATGTCTACATTGACTCAGTTAGTTGTGTATACGCAAAACGAGTGTTGCCGAGGATTTTAGGTCCTAACTAAAGCACTCTAGACCATTATTGATCGGTTATGCTAACGCGTTGGCCAAAAAAATCATTGAAACTAATGGTAGCTTCTAGCCTTGAGTGCTAATTAAGTAACGTGAGCAGGCATATCTCAGCAGATATTGACAGCGCATTCATTTTGAAAGAGGAACAGAGAAACGCGATCAAGGCATTTGTCGATTGAAAAGATGTTTTTGCCGTCCTTCCTACGGGATCAGGTAAAAGTTTAATCTGTCAGATGGAAATACTACGTTGCTCTGATTGGTTCTAGGTATCCAATTCAGCGAAGAGGAATTTTCTTTCCTGGTTCGTTGAAACACGCCCCTTAATCACAGCCCAAGAGTTCGGTCTCAGACTCATATTCTGACTAGAATTATGAGTATGACATCGTCAGGCTACTGCACATCTGCACTTCTGTGTATCTGTTGTGACGGGGTCTAATTGTCTCTTCCCTTCTGGTAGGGACCGAAATGAGGCGGCCCCTGCGAGTCCGAAGTTCATCGTGACCCTGGATGGGGTACCCAGCCCACTGGCCAGTCGGGGCGACCAGGACATGGAGGTGGATGACGACGAGCCCAGAGTGGACGCGGCCGCCGAGCCAACCACCCTGGCGCCGAAGATCCGAGAGCGGCTCGGTGCCCACCAGCGACTGCAGAGGAGCCTCAGCTACTCAGACGGTGGGCGTCCACAAGGAGGGCACTGACTTCTGACCTTTGACCTGTGCTGGCTGTACAGTAGAGAGATTGCTTAGGCCAGCTGCATTGAGATCTTTATAGCTCTTAGTCGAGGGGGAGTCAAATAGTGCAACATACTGTGTTAGGTTGTATAACTGTGTCTGCCATTGCTGGATCTGATGGATCTAGTCTTTGCAAGAAATCCAGGGAGTGATCAGGTGGTGTCGAGGAGAGGTGGCTGCGGGTAGACTTATTGACGCTTACTAACCTCACCCCTATTTCCAAATGAACATGCTCTCGACATGGAGACGTGTGATGCCTGAAAAGACACAGCAGACTGTTGAAGAGCTGGGACTGACATTCATTCATTCATTAATCCCTCATAATGACCTACAAATTATGAGGGGTGCCTTTGTCATTGATGGACGTCTAATAGCTGTCCTTACGTTAGATGAGAGCATTGATGTCTAATAGCTGTTTTTACATTAGATGAGAGCATTGATGTCTAATAGCTGTTTTAACATTAGATGAGGGCATGGTTGTCTAAAAGCTGTTTTTACATTAGATGAGGGCATGGATGCGGAGGACAGCGAGATGATGGAGGAGGAGCCCATCCCTGTGAAGCGACAGAAAGGTCTGGAACGCTGCAAGTTTTGGCCAGTCTGTAAAAGTGGGGATGACTGTGTATACCACCACCCAACCACCCAGTGCAAGTAAGTGTTGAGGGATTTTCTTTTAATAGAAAACTCATATAGTATTGTGTAATGGAATGTTTTTTATTAACGATCAAAGCATATAGGCATACATTTATCATGGCCAAATTCTTACCTATGTTTTACGTTCTTTATTATTTGTTCCCAAATGCATCACGACCTCTTGTGATTCTGTGCTGATTGTTCCTCTATCCATCTCTCCCTCTCTTCCAGAACCTTCCCCAACTGTAAGTTTGGTGACAAGTGCCTGTTCGTCCACCCCAACTGTAAGTTCGATGCCAAGTGTAAGAAACCTGACTGCCCGTTCACGCACGTCAGTCGGCGAGGAGCACCCCACCCACCTCGGCCAGGTGAGCTGCCACCCGCCCTCCCTCCCTTTTGGCTGCCACCGTCCACAGAGCAATGTTATGTGTTATGCTGTAATTCTTCCCTCAACAATTTCCCTCGGGATTAATAAAGTATCTATCTATCTCTATCTATCTATCTCTCTCTCTCTCTCTCTCTCTCTCTCTATCTCTATCTCTATCTCTATCTCTATCTCTATCTCTATCTCTATCTCTATCTCTATCTCTATCTCTCTCTCTCTCTCTCTCTCTCTCTATCTCTATCTCTATCTCTATCTCTATCTCTATCTCTCTCTATCTCTATCTCTATCTCTATCTCTATCTCTATCTCTATCTCTATCTCTATCTCTATCTCTCTCTATCTCTATCTCTATCTCTATCTCTATCTCTATCTCTATCTCTATCTCTATCTCTATCTCTCTCTCTCTCTCTCTCTCTCTCTCTCTCTATCGTTCCTTTTGAGAGAGTTGTAAGACCGATATCTGACGTGTGTGTGTCACAGAATGACCTCTACACATTGGGTTAGTTAGTAAGCCAACTCCTGTGTTCTTTTGCCAGTGGCAGCAGCTGCAGCGAAGCCCCCCACCGTCTGCCGCTTCTTCCCAGACTGCAAGAAGATGGACTGCTCGTTTTATCATCCAAAGGTGAGTGTGTCCCCGGTGGGGTCTCTTTTGTCTTCTCCTGTCTACACAGACCAAACTAGAGCACGGGTTTGTTATGGCGAGTAGGCCAAGCAGCCCAGTGTACTTTTAAACAGATAACAGTAAATGTGTCTAAATTATAGATAGCGGTGTTGGGGAAGCATTACTATAGTGCCAGGCAGAAAACACACACAGAGAGAAACACTGACTGATCATGGTATGTTTTAAATTCTTTTAGCCTGTAGGTGCAAATCAAAAAATTTGAAATTGTGAACTTCCTGTATGGTGGACTCCTGATAGACGTGGATTTAGACTGGGGTACAACAGAATTAGTACTCTGACTAGGATTAGTGCTTAGTGCCTACTTCAAGGGTGGTCCCTAACAGCTTTTCTTTAGAGTATGAGTTAGTATCTTTACTAATGATAACACATCATTCAGGATGTCTGCTAATGTACCGTTAGCCTTTGCTGTTTTTGATCATTTGGATTTTGTTTTACCCAATATTGTGGAGAAATCCTTTTTTGAATTTTCAAGTTTTGAGAATTGTGTGTGTGTGTGTGTGTGTGTGTGTGCGTGTGTTTGTGTGTGTGTGTGTGTGTGTGTGCGTGCTTGTAGCCCTGCAAGTTTGCTGGCCAGTGCAAACGCTCAGGATGCAGCTTCTATCACCCCTCCACCTCCGTGCCCCCACGCCACGCTTTAAAGTGGACGAAGGCTCAGACCAGGTACTTACTTCCCACAGACACACTGACGTAGACCAGGTACTTACTTCCCACAGACACACTGACGTAGACCAGGTACTTACTTCCCACAGACACACTGACGTAGACCAGGTTCTTACTCCCCACAGACACACTGACGTAGACCAGGTACTTACCTCCCACAGACAAACTGACGTAGAGCCTGATGCATGTGGGACGTCAATGAACTAAAATTGGTGGAGACCTGTGGTGGATTTCTTTGGCTTGTAAATATTAGTCATACCAACAGCAAACACAAAGAGCTGAAGAATGTTTTCCCCTCCGTCATGACAGACTAGTGCATGATATGATGGACTATGAGCCAACAAACTTGACTTAAGCGGTTATAAAACTGTTTTATTGAAACGTGTAATCATATCAATACAAAAAAAAAAGTTCTTAAGGTCACACAGACCCAAATGTTCTGAACAAACAGGAGAGTTGCAAAGCAAAAGAGTCTACACAGACCAAACTAGAGCACGGGTTTGTTATGGCGAGTAGGCCAAGCAGCCCAGTGTACTTTTAAACAGATAACAGTAAATGTGTCTAAATTATAGATAGCGGTGTTGGGGAAGCATTACTATAGTGCCAGGCAGAAAACACACACAGAGAGAAACACTGACTGATCATGGTATGTTTTAAATTCTTTTAGCCTGTAGGTGCAAATCAAAAAATTTGAAATTGTGAACTTCCTGTATGGTGGACTCCTGATAGACGTGGATTTAGACTGGGGTACAACAGAATTAGTACTCTGACTAGGATTAGTGCTTAGTGCCTACTTCAAAGAGCTCCTTACTAACTGAAGCCTGATAGTTCCTTTATTCTTAAGTGCCTTTGGATAAAAGCATCAGCTAAATGAATACACGTAAATGTGTTATTGCACTTAAAGGTTACTGACTTGATGACAACTAATTATCTGATGACAACTAATAATATGTTTTTTCCTCTCCGTCTCCCTTTCTGTCTAGTTAAAGAAGAATCAAAGACACCTGCCGAAGACAATGTTGCCATGACAACACGTTTGGATTTGTTAGTTTAAATAGATTGTTCAGTAATTTGAGTTACATGTTTGTCTCGTCTTGATTTTGTTCTACCAGATTTTTAAAAAAAAATATTCAAATGAGACATTTTTGTTTTGTAAGGCTCTGCACATTTTTTTTCTTGAAATGTTGTCTGTGCAGTAAAGCGATCTATAGTACATTCTCAGTGTCTGCATTCTTAATTTTTATTCCCCACATTCATCTTTCCAGTTGATTACCTTACATGGAAGAATATTTATACAAATATGGGTATTTAAAAAAGGTACATGCAGCAATGCTCATTCAGAGTAACTCTTCCGGTATTTGGGAGAGTTCCTAAAGTGCTGCATTTCTTTATGGAAATGCATTTAAGACAGTCAGTGAAAATTGTGCAAGTAAGCCCTTTTGAATGAACAGCCAAAAAGAAGTGCAGCACTATGAAGACTAAACCTTGAAGTTTCCGGAGCCAGTTATCTACAGGGTTAAGTGAGTGTTGAGTTGTTCAACAAGCATCTGATTCAAACTAAAGGGGTTAAACACAGACACTTGTGTTGAGGAAATGTCTAATTGTACGCAACTCAACACCCAACTTTCCCTTGTAGATAACTGCCTCTGGGAAACGTCATGGTTTATTTCAAAACCCCTTAAAATATCACTTATGTCACTTATATGACATTCCCTACTGTGACAATTAACGTTTGCCTGAGATTGACAGTTGTGTCACTTTCAGTTCCTCTTTTCCAGCTCTGTTTTTATTTTGTATCATTCTTATTTGACTTGAACATACAAAAGCTGCTGTGACAAAGTAAGTCAAAACAGAGGCTTTGTTTGGAACTTACTTTTGTTGTGTCCCTTCTGACTTTCATAGCACACGCTGAATTTGTAGTTATTTTCAGATTGTTACTTTGATTCAGATGGCAAGATTCAAGGTCAGTTACTTCACACCTGAAGAACAGCAGTGAATGAGGACAACATTTATGGATGATTCCAAATGAAACCAATGTTGTCAATATGTGTATGTGTGAAACTACATGGTGTTGCCAGAGCAACTTTCAACCAAAATCACACCAGTTTTAATCATATGAAGGCCTTGATTTGTAAGGTGGATAGAGCATGTGATAAAGGGTAAAGTTGTAGTAGCAACAAAGATTTACTGTTCAACAGGAGAGGGGGGGTTATAAAGGCTGGATCCCGCACTGCAGTGTCAATTCACAGGCACGATCATAGCTTTGACCTGCTCAATTTCCAACCAGAGAGAGCGAGAGGGAGCCTGGGCTTACTCCCAGACTGCAGCAGACGAGAGAAAAGCAATATTAAACACATCACACAGGGTTTATATAGATAGAAGTTAAGCGTTCTCTGGCACCAAAACAATGTCAGCAGGGATTACTGGTGGGACGTCTGAGGCTCCCTGTCTTGCAGGGTTTGTCAGTTTTGCACAAGGTCGAAAGAAGCACAGATCGACCCTTCTTATCACCTCTGGTCCATGCTCTTGCACATATGCAGGCTTATTGGCACCTTATAATCTAAGTTACACACACACACACACACACACACATCTAGCAACTTTTTTAAAATGTGTGTTTGGGATAGGAAAAAGTGGGGTGGGGGAGGCTGGGTTATTTATGGTGTGTTGGTTTGCATATAGCGCTAGTGCAGAGATGGCAATGTATTTTTATTTACATAAACACTAAAAAAAAATAAGTTGGAAATAAAAATGCCTATGGCTATGTTGCACAGCATGAAATGCCACGTCGGTGATTGACAGGTGTCAGTGTTGACGAACACGAACCCTGTGGCCGTGTAGCGCTCTGTGCTGACCTTGTGTCTATCTGGAGTTTTATTACAGAAAATAAACAAGTGTGGGGACAGACAAACAAATTGCTGTGTCTTTCATTTATTTATTTTTTTTTATCATGGAAGAAGCATTATGATGACAGTCAGTCCTCTTTTGTGTGGATTGAGTGGACCTATATGTAAGATCAGTAGTTTCCTGTTTAAAAACAATACTAGATCATCTTAGGTCATTTCAATGGATGAACAGCCTCTGAATGAGGTTAGTTAGTAACCTAGTTAGTAATACTTGAAAAGGAACTATTAAACTATGAAAAACACACTGACTGCCAGTATTTCACTATTTGATGTATGCTCTTTCTCTTAATGATGGTCAATACGTAGTAACTAAAGAAGCACTATTTCGATAGTTTATAGAGCTTCTCAGTATTTTCAAAGTGCACGAGCTGCAAGAAAGGTGCGCGTTTATCATAGACCCATGCACATGAATGACTGGCGATTTAACTAGCGAGATTCAAAGTAATGTAAAGGCAAATGTTTTTCACACACTTCACGTAGAGCATAAACCCTTGAATACTCCATGAAATTGGTTGCGAAATGTAAAAGGTTATCGTGATTTGTATCCAGATAAACCGCAGCTCCTGGCAACTTGCGGTTGTTTGACAGACCTCTGGCGTCAGAGAGCTCCTGTAACAATATGGCGGCGACGCGTTTCGCCGAGGCAACGGGCTGAAGCAGTGGAGGCGGCGTCTACCTATACATGTCTATGGTCGTGACGGGCGGACAGCCGGAATTTCGTCGCCCATTCAATCCAAATGAAAGCGAAACGCCTGGTCATCTGTGTGCACGGGCAGTTACGAGGTAAATGGAACGCAGCGTTTCTACCAAACAGACATCCAACCCAAATATGACGTCATGGAATATTTGTATTTAAATTTGTAATAACTGCATAATGATTGTAACAAAAAACCAAATAACCCCAATCTTAGAAAACAGTTTTTAGAGAAGAACAACGTTACGCCGCATAGCAAAATTATGACCGAAAACATACAAATAACTTCACAGAGCCATAAGGGAAAAATGAAGAGAGCAGAAATCGTTAGAAACTGTTCAACTTTTCGAAAAATCACCATGCTGCCGGAGGTTAACAAGTTCACTATCAACCTCTATGGTAGCAAAACAGCCTTTGCAAAAGAAACAGAGAGGGCTTGTTTGCAAAAGACCTGGGTTATGCACCCCTACAGTTCATTCAGGTTAGTAGGCTAGGCTTAAACACAATGATTGTCCACAAAGTATCGTAGCCCGACCTATTATACCGCACGACCTATTATCTAGCTAGCGCTGGTACACGTTACTTAATATTGATTTCGGTGTCATCCAGGATCGCAGATTTCGGAAAATTCGCGACGTGTAAATTCTTTTTCTTGTTGAGCTTGATTCCCAACGGCATTTTACATCAATGCGGGATAATAGGTCGTCGCCAACTTTGTTGCCATTTCGCGACTGTACAAAACAAATCGTAAAATACGTTAAGAAATGTTCCTGCTGAGAGTCAAACAAGACTTCGTGCATGTTCTACACACCTGTCACTTCTGAAATATGTAAGGTTGATTCATTAAACCATATTTATATTGATAAAAACATATTTGTTAAGCGGATTTTTTGGTGGCCCGCGGGATAATAGGTCGCGTTACTATAGCAATGTAGATAGATGAATGAAACAGAATTAATAGTCGTGGATGTTCTCTCTGCCTGGATATATCTGCGCAAGGAATTGGGCATTGTTCCTAATGTGACTAAAGGTATATTGATATGGTATAGGCCTACTAATGGTACAGAATCCTGTGGCATTAGCCTACAATTAGCACTACCGATACATGTAGCCCTATCGATAATAGTCTGCGTCTTTTTATTTCAAGTGTATCAGCTATGCCGTGTTTGGCAGAAAAGCTCTTGAAACAGTGGGAGGGTTCCGATTTTAAACTGATCTTTGAAGGATGCATTAGCGTGGAGACAGCTTGGTGACGAGTCTTGAACGTCAGAGTCTAGAGCCATTGGGCCAGGTGCTCCTCCAGCTCTCTGAATTTCAGCAGCCAGGTGAGAGAGACATGGTCATTGCGCAGTAGAACCACCTGTAAAATGACTCAGAAAATAAATGGACATGCGCTCTGGCACAGTGGCTCCACCTGCTGCGTCTTCCCACTGGTTCGAGCGTCGTTAAGGCTGCTGGAATATTACGCTTTAAACTCCGATGCAGTTCCTTGATGAGATCTATTCTTCAATCATCTGCGTCTCCATTCCTCTAGCTGGTGCTTTATCCCATTTCTGACACCAATGTAGCAAAGACACAAGAGTCAGGCTGTTTTTTGGCTCTATCCTGTTATTTGGCGCTAGGTAATACAAGCTTCAGACTGATGCCAAGCAGGGGAAATGATCAGGGATCTTGTAAGCAGACAGGTTACTAGGCTTATCATCCTCCATGCATTTTTTTTATGAGATGAATGTTGCTTGCTACTAAACTAATGTTAGCTAAGTTACTCTTTAAACCTTGTCTGATCAACAGTAAAAGTGTTGACTTGAAAAGCTTACTGAAAAAATAAGAAAGCTTTTTAACACATTGTTACTTCTTTTAGGAAATACTGGCTTGTGTCTATTATTCTGGCAACTATAGGGAATGTGGTTGTTATTCCTATGAGTGTAAGCTTTTTCACTGAGGAAGTTCACTACAATCCTACATGGATTTCATTAAATGCAGTTGTGGACATTTTGTTCATCATGGATCTATGCCTAAATTTCCGCACTGGGTTTTGGAGTGATGAAAATGGAGTAAGTGACCATATTAATTTATTAGTTTTCTGTGATCAAATTGAAAGTAAGAATGAATGATGAAAATGGTTTCTGAAGTAACCATCTGAATTTATTATTATATACTATTTAATGTTTTCGCTGTACCTTTTCTTTCCAAGAGTGTTGTTTTGGATACTGAGACAATAAAGAAAGATTATATTAAAACATGGTTCATCCCAGACTTTGTAGCTGTGATACCAGTTGACTATATCATTCTTATTTGTGAGGTAAGTGCAAATTATTTGTTCATGACATTAAATTTAGAGTTTAGGTAACCTCTTTGCTGAATGAGAATTTGTATTCTCCAGGCTTTGGGAGTCCACACCAATACAACTGGGATCACAGGTGCAAGAGTGGTAAAACTGATTAAACTCACCCGATTATTCAGCTTGGTACGCCTACTGAGATTTTCTAGGCTGCTGCGATATGCTCACTACTGGGAAGAGGTAAGTGGATCTCATGTGTTTCTTGTTGTTATCATTACTTGCACATTTACCTTTACTCCTCGCTTTTTGTGATTTAATACATCAGGATTTGCAAGCGTACTTTCAATACTCCACACTTCCAACCTCTTCCAAGCTTGCAAGTCTGTTGTCCTCCTCTGTACTGTGCACTGTCAAAAAAGTAGGCACCCTAAAGGCAGCAACAGCAAGAAATTAGGTGATGGGGTTGTTCGTTTTGGTGTCACAGACGCTAACACACAAGGGGGGAGGGGGCGTGGCGATAGCGCCAGCGGTTAGTGATCTACCCTGATAATTACTTTCTAGTCAGAATGGTGGTCCCTGGGACAAAACAAGTTGAAAACCCCTGATTTAGACAATGCAAATGCTATAAACGTGCCAAATTCCATGGTTGTACCTAGACATGTAATGTACCTCCGGTTCTAAGAGACAAACTAGCCTATAACCTGTCATTTATTTATCGTACTGCATTTTCTGTTATTTTGATCAGGGTAATGGCTGGGATGTTGGAACCATTGCTACGGTCCTTCAGGCTCTTCATGTGGTTGTAGTCATTATTCTGATCTGCCACTGGAGTGCTTGCTTCCACTTCATGGTGGCTTCAATCCAAGACTTCCCAGAGAATAGCTGGGTCACCCGGGAAGGCCTTCAGGTTGGACTCATTATAACGAATTTAAATATATATATCTCTTTCCTAGAGAATTTTACAAAACTGCTATTTCTAACTTCTATTTTTCTTTCCTTTTTTTTTTTAGAACAGAACTATGGCTATGCAATACACAACATGCATGTTTCGTTCACTTTGCCACATGATGACCCTTAACTATGGATCTCGTGGAGTTCCCAATGGTAAGAAATGAAAAAAAAATGTCTGTAAATAGTGAAATGACATTCAAGTGCCTTAAATGGAAGGATAGTTAAAGGAAATTTTCATATAACAAATTCAAAAACACCATATTGATCAGTGCTGCACAGTGAGTCGCAAATAAAATGTAAAAAAAAAAAGTAAAGTAAGATTGAGTAAAACTGTGTTTTATGTCCAATCATAGCCCACCTATCAATAGATACACCAAACGTTTGAGCTCATCTGTATGTTGCGTGAGATAATGTCACCACACCACAACTGCCATCAACCTACGTACATCTTATTTTGGAAAAACCATATAGGTACTCCTCCGGAGCGTACCAAAGTGAATTGTATTGTACCATTCTGTACTACAACTGTACATTTTAAGTGCACCGTGACTGTTATTTAAAAAAAAAAAAAAAAAGCGTGAAAATGTTGAGTGTGGTAGTTTTTAGTGCATAATTTTTAAGTGAGGCATCCTACAAATTTCATCCAGTTCAATCAAAGAAACTACTCTTGTGGTGCCAGATGTTTATTACAATATTAGAAATATATGTCTGTGAGACTTTCTGGTAAAGAGGTCTGTGAAGTGTATTTCAAACATTTTAAATCAACAAAGTGCCAAGTAACAGGAGATTTGACAGTGGTGGTGCATATTCAAGCAGATTAACAGTGAATGTTAGTGCTGTTACCAAGATATGTCCCCAGGCAAACACAACCACAAAGGGCCAAAGGCACCTGTGAGTCTGCAAGAGTACATAGAAGTGTTTGTACTTTGTGTTATTTTAAGGTTTGCCATGAATCCTTATCTTTTTAGGTGTCACAGACCTGTGGGTGGATATAATCAGCATGATGGTGGGAACGGTTATGTATGCCCTGGTCCTGGCTCGCATAACAGCCATGGTAACTAACTCCAGGGTCAGTGAGAATGTCTTCAAGAGCAAGGTGAGGTGTACCCTTCTTGTGTGTACCAGATAGATTGAGTGATGGCTTACTCTGTGAAGGTCACTGTTAAAGTAGCACAATGGAGGAATTGCTAATCGCTAACAAGATGCTAGCGGCTAAACCTAGCGAAACCTCTTGAAATTGGCTTACTTTGACACTATGACAAACACTATGAGTCAACAACTTTCCTAACACAGTCAAACATCAAGAGAGTGCAACACAAGTCAAAGCAATACGGCAAATATATGTGTAAGCACAGTGAGAGCCACTGCACCAAGACAAATTCCTTGTTTGTGCAAATTAACTTGGCCAATAAAAGCTAATTCTGATTCTGAAATAAGCGACTTTTCGGCAGACAGTAGTAACCCGGTGGCTTCAGGCAAACATACATAACGCAGTAATATGCCTACGGATCCTGAAATGGCAGTGGCACGGAGGCGATTCTCCATAATAAATGTGATTGTAGCGCCCCAATTTTTTTTAAGCTGTTATTTTAGGGGGAAACTGCTAATCCTAACCCTTACCCTGAACTACAATTCCTACATAATGCCACTTTAAAGCTGTTTCAGCATTATGGTTACACTCTAGCTGTAGTGCTCTTTTTCAACACCTGAGGCCAGTATTAGAATAGTACAGATGTTTGTGAGTGACTTTGTGTATGTATTATTTGGGAGATTCCTCCTTTATTTGAGATGTGCTCATATGTTGATATTCTCTGCATTACTTTCAGCGAGCATTTCAATTCATAACAAATACACACAGTCTTAGATCTGCAGTGTCATAGGATGTACAGGAAACTGAACCGGTCACTGAGCATGATGTCATGAAACTGTGGTTAATCTTTAGTCTTTAAATGTTCATTTGCTCCCTGAGCTTCTTTTTCTCACACATCTGTGGGGACATGGTGAATTTGGTGCTTGATGTCTCTTGCCGTTACGAACCTTTTAGGGGTGATGTTGCTGGAGCTGATTTCAGGCTGATCTTAGAATGTCTTTGTGTTTTCAGAATGATGAGTTGTGCCAGTACATGCGTCAGTATCGCGTACCAGCTGATCTGCGCCAGAGAGCCATTGCCCATTTGGCTAACCGATACCAGGGAAAGTGGTTTGATGAGCGGGATATTCTGATGGAGCTCAATGAACCTCTAAGACGGGTATGGGAACTTTGTTAATTTCAGTCTACACAGATTGCCCTGTACCGTACCTGGGAAAGACACTTAGGTCAGTTAAAGTTACAGTGTCATGCAGAGTGATAGAGACTTTTTCATCTCTACCTCCTGGTAAGATTTTGCTTTGGTAAGGGCCTTGATATGGATGAAATGTAAAAGAAAAGCACAACCTTTAAAAACACAGGTAACCATGTTTTTACAAAAAAATCAAATCCATTTGGGAACAGTGCATTTCACATTGAAAGTTAGGATATTTATTCAAATAAATAAAAAGTGAATTGAATTGAATATTCGGACTGAATTGTTGAGTAGAAATTCCCCATACATTGAAATCAATTTGCCCTTGTTAAGATGTTTACATATAAGTATGTGAAATGTGTGTGACCTATGTGCCTGGATCTCAAGTTAAGCATGGGAAAAGTATACGTGTGCATGTGTGTCAATGCCAGGCCTACCAGTTAGTCACAAATGAATTGCAGGCAATTGCAGGCACTGTTGTTAATGATTACTCATAGGAGAAACTTTTTGAACATCAAGCGTATCATACTCCCTCAAGACTTGCTCCTCAGAGAGATTCTTTTCTAGCCTGACGATGTCACACTCATAATTCTATTCAGAATATGAGTCTGATACTGCTCCATTGCGCTGTGATTATGGGGCGTGTTTCAACCGTAGACCATCGGGGCCAGCTGATACATTAAAACTTTTCCGGATCCCGTACAAAGGACGGCGAAAACATCTTTTCGTGTTTCTCCGTTCCTCTTTCAAAAATGATTGCGCTGTCAATGACTTCTAAAACAGACTCCAATCTCCAAATTTCAGCTCTCCAGCAGCAGCAATGTTTGAAGCTGCCTTAATTCAAAACAAGATATTCAACAACACTTAACTCGCGATGTGGACGTGTATATGTTCAGATGGTAATTGAGGGAGTTAGAGAGAGAGAGAGAGAGAGAGAGAAAGTGCATGCACGTTTCTAACAAGTTAGCAAAAGTAAAACAAACGCAAGATATAGCACGGTTACAGACCGTGCACTGTGAATTACAAAGTAAGCATTTAAATCATAAATGAAATAAAACAACAATACTTTCACACATATATTAACACACATATAAGACTAATCTCTGCCCAGATGTCAGCCTTACTGTGAAGAACGCTCTTGCTTAGCATTCAACTGTGTTTTCGGAATTCCTCGTGAACAACGCGCCACGTAGGTTCACTGAATGTCCATCTGTCCTTCTTTCTGTGCCTCGTCAGGCGAACTCGCGGAGGCCTTTGGAGGTCCGATCGGTTTAGATGGATGTTCAGTTCTGTTCTGTTGACGTGGAGAAGGAATAAGGAAGCCGGCCGCCTTATCCTACTCAGAACACTGCTGGGCTGCAGTAATATACTACCAGTATAGCTTGGTTGCAACTAGACGCGTCAAAATATTTTCTGAACTTCGGCCAAAAGTTCAATGCTATGTCGTGGGTTGTCCTTTGTTCTGCAGAGAGGGTATCTCTTAATTGAATGATGTTCACGTGTGTGAAACCACCGCCAGAGAGACAGATTTTTGGGTTTGTCTCTGTTTTAAGGGGCAAAATGCATCACCCTTTTTATGACTTTGATGTAACCAATGCGAGGTCAATGAAATGTAGATAAGGTATGAAATGTGATAAGGGAATTGTGGGTAATGAAGTCTATGGTGGCCCACTCACTTACAAGGGGGTATTATGCCTTCCAATAAACAGATATGATTAGCCTACTTATATGTGTTTTGCTGTAACGTGATCAGAGTTTACAGCACGTAGGAGACCTAGAAGACAAATGGTTTGGGCCAAATTACTATCTATGTGCCAGTTATAACAGTTTAAAAACATTCCATTCTATATCTAAATCATTCTCCTCTAATTGTGGATGATAGACTGACTTTAGCATTTTGTGGATGTTATTCTATTACATTGTGTTATGGCAACTGTACAGCAGTTCTCAGATGGGTGTCATCAAAAAGGGTTGTGGTCTGTTGTGTAAGGTGGTGTTGGATAGCATTTAAGAATGTATACTTCCTTTATACCGGTAGGTAGGTGTGCTTTGTTAGACTATTTAATGGACAATTTTAGTTTTAACATGAGTTCTTGTTGCTTTTTCATTTAAGGGACATGTGTTATAAAGAAACACAATGGTAACACACAATAACAAAAATGTGTAAATTGGGCAATGAAGAAAAAACAGTCTTGTGGTGACAAACCGCTCATATAACGTTTTTATCAATGTGTCTTCTAATGAAACATCCACTTATATTTCTTCTGTTCAATAGGAAATCATAAGCTTCAATTGTTCCAATCTCGTCAAAAACCACCCATTCTTCAAAGACACCAATCCTGTCTACCGGTCAGAGCTGCTGCACAAGTTGGAGTTTGAATACTATCAACCCGGGGAACTCATCATTAGGAGAGGGACCGTCGGTGACTGCATGTTTTTCATTGAGAGGGGCGAGGTTCAAGTGGACACACCTAGTTCCACCCAAATACTGTCAGATGGGTCTTTCTTTGGAGGTAACGGCTGTCAACCACACAGCTTTGTTTTTCAGTTCTTTCCCTCAGTTTATGTCTTCCACAAACTGTCCACGCAGGAGCTCAATCTGTCTGCAGCTCTTCCTCATTTTGATGTTGGCTGGAGAATTAGTAGACAGGTTGGCTGAAGATGAGTGCACCCAATTCTTTGGTTAAGGGATCAGGGGAAGACCTCTGCCTTCTCTCAACCTTTCAAATCCGACTTGTTCCACAGAATTAGATAGGGCATATGTGAATATATGCAGGTTAGTTGTTCAATAAGAAGAGCATTGCCTTCCTGGTAGCTGTATTCAATTAAGGTGTTTTTCACAAAGGTGGCTTGCTTGTGAGCATGCATTATGTCAGAGAAATACATAATTTTTTTCATCATTACAGAACAAAACAAAGAGTTTAGCCAGCTTAAGGGCCCTGATTTGACTGTGGAAACGGCCTATTCTGATTGGGTGGGTTGTTTTATATTCAACCTTCCTCCGCGGCATGGATTTGTAAATAGGCGTGGGAACATATTCTCAGACAGGGAACATTTGCATGCGCCAATCGCAAACCATCACTACTGTCTGTTTT
This sequence comes from Sprattus sprattus, assembly GCF_963457725.1. Taxonomy (NCBI): domain Eukaryota; kingdom Metazoa; phylum Chordata; class Actinopteri; order Clupeiformes; family Clupeidae; genus Sprattus; species Sprattus sprattus. The sequence continues at coordinate 6,805,017 of NC_137914.1, forward strand.
ATCTAGTAAATATTATCACATTCCCTTTATTTAGAAGGGCTCCTTATGCCTACATATGTATGCATTAGCAAGCAAGTAGGAGCAGGGAATGTGATAACTCTTACTAGATAAAACCCTGTGCTAGGTTAATGCAATAAATCTTATAAATCCTGGCAGGCTTTTAAAAAAGAATAAAATGTTCGTTTTAATAGAACAAACCCCCGTTACTCACTCATTAGCTCATTCTTCACCTTAGCCATGTTCAAAGAGCAACATTTGCTTCAAGACTGCCTCTAGAGGCTTTGAATGTATACCAATTGGTGGTGTGGCCTCAGTGACAAAACCCTGATGTTACCAATCACTTAATGCAGAAGATAGGCCTTGTGCATTCAAAAGAATCACCAAGCTGTGTCCTAAGACTCTTGCATCACCATCAATTTAACCATGATCACACCTGACAATGAATACACAAGTAATTTGGCTTCTTCTGTGAAGGAACATGATTGTGTGAAATAGGCCTAGTTTGTTTTTGTACGGAAATTTACCTAAATCTACTGATGAATGCTCTATTCTATGGTTTATATAGCATAATGATGACTTTGTAGGTATTTCATTAGTTTTAAGGGTATTTTAATGGCCAATTCAACAAAAACAACTGAAACCTCTTAAATATGCCTAGTGTTCTAATAATTTTGGCCACCACTGAACATGATATGTACGTCCATGTTTTAGGTAGTGATGGAGAATACAATTTTTTTTTTCTTTTATTGGCTGTATATATCAATGTTATATCAATTTCCTAGCGCTGGAAATAGATGCATTAAAATTTAGAATGAAATACTCCGTTAATTTGGTCTGTGTTGTTTGAAGTGTCAATGCAGCAGAGTTTTATTTAATTGAAGAGTATTTGGAATGGTACATTTAAGTCCCATTTGTCAACACCATAAGGTAAGTCGTCAACACCATAAGACAAAATGTCTTATGTGTTGACGTCTAATGGAGTCTAATGGAGTCTTATGGTGTTGACGAAATCTTCTATTTTTCATCATAACATGTGATTTCTTTGCAGAAGCCATCTTGTTTTTCACTAGCTGCATGTGGCCTCAACAATAAAGTTAGATTAGACTTTTATTTCTTAATAAAATCACATAAACCTTGAATTTTATCGTCCACGGTGTTGACACAATGGTTGTAACATAGCTGGTATTATAAAAGAAGATAATTCAGGAAAAAATTAGAAATATTTACTAACCAGAGCAGTGGCCTCATGGCATGTCCACCAAACAGGAAGTGGAAAAGGGGTCCTTAGAGAGTGAGTTGGCCAATATAATGCCTGATTTTTTGCATTTTTAGAAAAATCTTATGGTGTTGACAGAAACTCCGGACACAATTTCAATCACGTAAAAAGTACATAAATATATATTTTAAGTAGTACATTTCTATACAGTTTGAATAATTACTTAAAATACATGATCACAGTAGCTATTGTGTTTGTTTTATTTTATTTAAAACTATTATTTAAGTATTTTAAAGTCATGAATCTTCCTTTCGGACAAGGGTATTTTTAGGTTCAGGCAGCACACTAGGTGATGTAAAATAATAAAATATTTGTACAAAAAACATTAATTAACGTTTTGTGGTATAAATAAGTTCTTGTTTTATTGTTTGATCTAATTATTTCACATTTTTTAAACACATTTTAAGAATTACAATGAGTTCTATCTCAAGAATTCCTGTACTACACTATATACTATATACACACTATATACATTCTTTCTAGATATACATACTCTATACTTTACATACTCTTTCGAGCTGATCCAATGCAGTTTACAACACATGGAAATTGTGATGTCTCATTCTTTCTTATCACATAGGCATACAAAGAATAAATTGTTTCTAAATTAAATATTCATGTCAGCAAATAGCAGTGTGTGTTTGTTTGTTGTTCCCTCAGAGTTGTGTTTGGTGACAGACATAAACAGACGCCAAGCAACCGTGAGAGCAGTGACCCAATGCCGCGTGTACAGCCTCAGTATTAGTAACTACGAGCACGTCTTGAGTCTCTTCCCTGAAGTCCGGCGTGGGATTTTAACTGTGGCACAGCAGCGATTGCACAAGTTAAGCGATCTTGGAACAAGTAGTGAATAGATTTCATGATTTTTTGGAGAGAAAAAAAAAGTTTGCTAAATACTTCAGCTTTGAATTTGATTAAATGGTTCTTTCCTGTAAACGTATGCATGGGACGTCTGTGATCTTTTGTCAGGGCTTGGAGGCTATAGAAGAATTGCACTTGGTGTGAATTATAGTAACTAATGGTATGACTTTCAACGTTTGTTTTTCTCTGCATATTCTGAAATGTTATATTGTGCATGTTGTCTGAGAAAGAGGGTTTATTTGTTTTCTCATGTTCTGACCAAAACTTGATGAGGACTGATCAGGTACTTTTTTTTTTACACTGATCCTGAGTCCTACTGCCTCACAATAAATGTTGTGATTCAAATGCTATGCATATGTTTTGAGTTTTTAATGTCATATAATGTGCCTTGGCGATGTATGGATTTTTTTTATTAAAACCTCAAATTAAGCCTGTGACACTATAGAAGGGTAGGTTTTTGTTCAACAGGTGAAAGATGTTTTTCAGATGCACAGTAATCACCATTGGTTCAAACTTGATGTCTATCTCTTTCCGAAATGTGGTACATTAACATGTAAGCCAAACCAGTGAGAGACTAGGGTAGTGCTGTGGTTCAGTTTAAATGACAGAGAGGAGTAAACACATCCAGTATCATCAACATGCTCCTCCTGGGTCGCTTATGCTATGACTCCACTGCTTTCAGCCATACTGACACTTGCCTTTGAGTTCACCAGAAGATAATCATAGACGGTCAACGTCACACATTTCACATCCGGCTAATGAAAAGAGCAGCGCTAAAAATAAGAATGGCCTCTAGCTCACATATTCACTCTGGAGGTACTCATTAGTTCTGTGGGTATTAAGGTGACTGGAGGTTTTCACTGTTCGTTTGATTTTAATGAAGTTTAAGCATTCTCCGAAAAAAAGCACTGCAGTATCCAACAGTCCTTTGGCTGACCGCCGTTACACTTAACACCCTTGCCACAAGACCCCAACGGCTAAAGATAACTCCATCATTTATTCTTTCCTCCGAATGCAACGGTAGCTGCAGCAATAGTGCACCACAACTCAACAATTTATCTGAAGGATGAAATACGTTTTACAAGGGTGGAAATAACTGCCTAGCACTACCAGAGCAGGGGCGTCCTTCTCTACTTTTAAGAAGCTTTTGAAGACCCAACTCTTCAGAGAGCACCTCCCGTCCTAACTGTCAATTCGACTAGTGCTTAACTCGCAGTTACATTCCTGCACTTCTTTTTCTTTTCTTTTTTTATATTTCTTATGTAAAGTAGTATTTATTGTTACACCAGTTATATTGCTCGTAGCTTGACTGTTCTCTCCCTTGTACATTGCTTTGGACAAAAGCGTCTGCTAAATGACTAAATGTAAAAAATGAATGTGGAGAAATAACAGACATACCATTACTGTGAAGTAACCTTGCAGTGGCAGTGAAATTAGACATATCGCTTGTGCGGCCTACTGAGATGTATGGTTATTTTATACATTATATGTTCTAGTTTAACTTACTGGACAACTAACAAGAAGGGATAATCAATAAGAGACCTAGTCAGTTCAATGTGCACTGTGTTTGTTCTGGACAGAGCTACAATCTGGTGTGTAAAGTAAAAGGTAGAAAGGTGAATTGACTGGTGGTATTTCAATCACAGATGCCTGTCAACATAGATCAGATACGAGTTTAGGGTTGATATACTCGTTTGGCACAAATCTGGGCTAGCATGAGCCCGAAAAGCTCCCAGTGGGAATGGATAAGCATAAATGGGAGCTTAACAGCCACTCCTGTTCACACTTCTTTCCTTTCGTCTTCAATTACCCTGTCCATCAATTCCTCCTTACTCTTTTTTCAACTTTTTTGTCAACCTTCTTTGACTTAACAGTCCTTCCATTTCCTTTACTTCCTCCATGCCAGGTCTATAGCTTCCACTTTGTCCATTGATCATTGTAACATTGTAACTTCCTCCAGTCCATTCTCTTTCCTATTTTCACTCATTCCTTCTCTCTGTAGATCCTCCATCCACTTGTTTTTTTCTATCCCTCTCCAACTCCTCTTTCTCACACTCCATCTCTCTGCTTCACTCCATTTTTCTCTTCACTACCTCTTTATCTCATTAGCCATATCCACTCCTGTTCATTCTTCTTTCCTTTCTTCTTTCAATTACTCTGTCCATCAATAACCCTTAACCCTACACTTTTTCAAAAATTTTGTCAGCCTTCTTTGACTTTACAGTCCTATTCCTCCCTTCCATATCCTTCCTTTATGCCAAGTCTATATCTTCCACTTTATCCACCGATCATTCTAACATCTCCTTCCTCGTCTTTTCACTCATTCCAGTCTCTCTAGAACCTCCATCCACTTTTGTGTCTTTCCCTCTCCAACTCCTCTTTCTCACACTCCATCTCTCTACTTCAGTCCATTTCTCTTCCTCTTTCAAACTTTTCCCTCTTCACTCTCTTTATCCATAGTCACTCTGGTTCACTCTTCTTTCCTTTCTTCTTTCACTCTTGTTCACTCTTCTTTCCTTTCTTCTTTCTTTCTTTACTTTTGCATTTCATGCACTGGCTCCTCCAGGAAATGCATATTCTAGTTTGATTTGACAGTCAGTTGTTGACGTTGATACAGACTATACCCCTGTGCAACACTGTGGGCTCCTGCCATTAACCTCCTGAGTAAGGCTATGTTGAGGCAAGGCTCAAGTCAGAATCATGTAGGGGAGAGCCAGGACAAAAGTAAAGGTCAACGCCCACTGGTGGTGACGTTTAGCGGAGACTCATGGAATGCACCTGATGTCCCAGTTCTCTCTCTTCTTTGTCATCACCGCGTGACATTAGGCTATTCGCACAAGCTAGCCTTAGCTAGAGTAAACCACAACAAGCTGGTCTTGACACTCAAATAACATCCCATATCCTGAATGATAATACAAAACCCAAATGACACAGTCCTACCTTTTATGGTTTAATGAACACAGAATATCTCTTATTCCTTCCTTTCGCAATTCTGCAATTTGCTAATTCAAGGCCAAATCAGCCGTTTAAAGGCACCCAGTGCAACTTTATAGGCTTGAGACTCGAAACATAAACATTCAATTTCTAGTCTTTTTTACACGTAGTAAGTTTCAATAACTCCATACCATTACATACCGACATTCAAGGAGCAAAGATGAGACGTCGTTGTGTGGTGAGAACTGATAGAAAATCGTAAACAACAACAATCGCCGGTGGGGAGAGGCCATTTTTCCATTGACTGGAATCCTGCTTTATTTATTGGTGGCACCTAGTTGACAGTCAGTAATTAATTTAGTTGACTGTAAATTATGAATCCCGAGTAACCCGTTCATACGCCTGCTTCCCAACGCACACACGGATTCAAGCTGTTTGTGCGACTCATGGGCGTTGTCGCGGGCGATGTGATACCCATCTATCCCGGAGGAACTCCACCTGGTTCCCTCCCTACTTCACGCGAGGGAGGATGTGGAGACTGTCCCGTTAAATCCGTTACTCCAGAAACTTCAAAGTTGTTCACGCGAGTCACATCCGCAGCCGCTAGATGTCATAAGAGGCCTATAAGACACCTACCACCCACTGGCCTATTTGGATCCTATTCAACCCCAAACGGAGGGGCTTTCGAATAACTAGTAGGTAATTATTGTCACATACACACAACACCCCCCCCCCCCCCCCCCCCAGAAACTCACACACATACAAACGCCCTCCTTACACACACACACACACACACACACACACACACGCAATGTGCTTAAGATAATCTGGTCATGTTGATTGGCCTAAGTGCTGTTGACTGGCAGTAAGAGATGCGTTTAAATGCATTAATAAATGCACGCGCACGCACACACACACACACACACACACACACACACACACACACACACACACACACACACACACACACACACACACACACACACACACACACAAAGTCATGACACAGAGTCATGACTCTGCTCTGGGGCGCTGCACTTTGTGTGTGTGTGTGTGTGTGTGTGTGTGTGTGTGTGTGTGTGTGTGTGTGTGTGTGTGTGTGTGTGTGTGTGTGTGTGTGTGCGTGCGCGTGCATTTATTAATCCAATTCAACATCCCCAGACAGTGATCTAGCAGATAGCAGTCATATCACACACACACACACACACACACACACACACACACACACACACACACACACACACACATACACACACACACACACAGGCAGATCGCACAAAAAAACAGTCACACACTCACTCACAGTCATACACACACACAAACGGCCATAAGCACACACACACACAGTCGCACACACACAGTCCCACACACAGTTATACACAAACCAGCTTAATACACATGCATGCTAGTGTTGCTTTGCCTCCCTCTAGTGGTGAAAATTCAGTATGGCCCTTTGGTCACGTCTCTATGTGAATGACACACACACACACACACACACACACACACACACACACACACACACACACACACACACACACACACACAACACATACACACACACACACTCACACACTCACACTCACACTCTCACACACACACACACGCACGCACGCACGCACGCACGCACACACACACACACACACACACACACACACACACACACACACACACACACACACGAGACTTTGCTATGCTACTGATAGGATCCAGCCTATTGAGTTGCACTTTGACACCAGATCACACACCCAGATTTGGCAGCAGAACGGTGAGTTTTAACTGGATTTACTCAACATTTATACATACACATACTGTATGTCTGCCAGATAGTGTTTCTCATTAAAAGCAGCACAGCTTGTTTGCATGTGTTTTTTGAGTGTTTGTCTATACTTTCTGTGTGACTTGTTGATCCTCCCTTTTTATGATGTTGTGTTGGGACGCCGGTGAACTGTGCAGAAGTCCTGACTGGCATTGGCAGGGGGCCAGTGATACACGGCTCGAAAAAACACAGTGAGCGATTTGTTTTGATGGCGCAGTGGCCCACAGATGTAGCAGCTCATCAGCACGTACATGGCTCATACACACACACACACACGCAGCTCATCAGAGCGTGTCCCTGCGAGTCCCAAAGGCTAGTACAGCACCGCTTCACTGTTTTGAGAAAGGATCCTCAGTTAATGTTGTTGAGAATGTACCTTGAATGTTGTATGTGTGTGTGGGTAGATTTAAGGCTCTCATCTCTCCTCATTCGTATGGAGAGCATATTGAGTTGAGTTAGAAATGAATGGTTTATTATGGTTAAACGGTGAGGTAGGCTAGGTATTGTTGCAGTTTTAGAAGCTGATCGTTCAGTTCGATGCCGCTAAATTCACTGTGCTTCAAACATTACCTTCCGGGGAGGCTGTCCAAAGACTTTCAGCTGGGACGCACCAGAGCTGCCAACGTTGCATATTATTTAAAGATAAAAATAGACAAGGTCTACTAACCTCTGTTACGAACTTACTTTGTTTTCAAGAAAAATGACTTGGCTTTAAAAATACCCCCCAAAAAAATGCAAATTCCGACATTTTCAACATATTTCAAAGTGAAACTAAGTAACTAGCCTGGTACTTACAAGATTGATTCTAAAATAGAATCTCATAAGGAAATGTGAGGGACGTAGCAGGCTCCCAAAGTTTAAAACCGTAAACAGCTATTGCGGTTGACGAACGAAAATGATGTGACACTTGGGAGTTATAACGAGAGCCTACGCTTTATGAAGTTGTTTCGACGTGGCTGCTTTGCTATAGGCTTGATGAACCGGGACTAATGTTAGATCTCCACCTCCATGATAATAACCCGAGGCAGAGCTGTCCGCCTACCGAACCGAACCGAACCGAGGCGGACAGTAGGCCTAGTGTAACGTTGTCAGCATAGAAGCAGTCTGTCACGACAAAACAAAACAAAAAAAACAATAGGAAAACGTTTTAATCTTTAATTTTAATGTATCAGGGTTTTTGTCTCGTGTCGGTGTATAACTCACCCGCAGGAATTTCTACATGTTGGTGTGTGTGTGTACAGTCGTGGCCAAAAGTTCTGAGAATGACACAAATATGCATTTTCACAAAGTGTTCTGCTTCAGTGTCTTTACATATTTTTGTCAGATGTTACTATGGAGGAAGACTGAAATATAATTACAAACATTTTAGCAAGTGTCACTGGCTTTCATTGGCAATTACATGAAGTTAATGCAAAAAGTCAATATTCGCCCTGGCTTGCTGTCAATTAACTTCTGGGCCACATCCTGACTGATGGCAACCCATTCTTGCATAATCAATGCTTGGAGTTTGTCAGAAATCGTTTTTTGTTTGTTTGTCCACCCGCCTCTTGAGGATTGACCACAAGTTCTCAATGGGATTAAGGTCTGGGGAGTTTCCTGGCCAATGGACCCAAAATATCAATGTTTTGTTCCCCGAGTCACTCAGTTATCACTTTTGCCTTATGGCAAGGTGCTCCATCGACACTTGCTAAAATGTTTGTAATTATACTTCAGTCTTCCATAGTAACATCTGACAAAAATATCTAAAGACACTGAAGCAGCAAACTTTGTGAAAATGCATATTTGTGTCATTCTCAAAACTTTTGGCCACGACTGTATGTTGATGTGATGGTGTGTGTGTCACCTGTGCAGGTATATAATGGACCTGCAGGAGTACTTCCAGAGGATCGGCTTCAGTGGTCCGTTTGAGAGGCCAGACTTTCCCACTCTGCTGCTGGTGCACCGGCTGCACGTGATGAGCGTCCCCTTTGAGAACCTGTGCCTGCACAGCGGCCAGCAGGCCAGCATGGAGCTGCCGCTGGTCTTCAACAAGCTGGTGCGGCAGCGCCGCGGGGGATGGTGCTGCGAGAACAACCTGCTCTTCTCCTGGGTGCTGGGGCAGATGGGATACACACACACCACCCTGGGTGCGCGCGTTTACAACCCCCATCTCCCCGGCTTCAGTGAGCGGGAGGGCCACCTCATCAACAGGGTGGAGGTGGCCGGGGGCTCCTACATCGCCGACGTCAGCTTCGGGGGGGGCTCTCAGATCTGGGAGCCCCTGGAGCTGGTGGCAGGGAAGGAGCAGCCCCAGCCGCCCGGAATGTTCCGCCTGAAAGAAGATGGCGGCACGTGGGTCCTGGAGAAAACCTCGCGTCCACCGCTGATCCCCAACGAGGCCTTCACGAAGTCCAGCCTGGTGGACCGCCGTGGGACCAAAGACATCTACTGCTTCAGCCTGGAGCCCCGACAGCCGGAGGACTTCCATGCCGCCTCCCACTACTACCAGACCGCCCCCGAGTCCCTCTTCCTCAACAAATCAATCTGCTCCCTGCAGACACCCACCGGATTCAGAGCTCTGATTGGCTGGGTGTACAGTGAGGTCACATTTGGCTACCAGGAGGAGTATGACCTCATGGAGATGCGTGAAATCACGGACGCCGAGGTCCAGGACGTCCTGAGGAAGAAGTTTGGCATGCCCACAGTCAACAACCTCAAACTCAAAAACAATCAAATCAGCTACACTCTGTAACGGTGTGCATCGTTTGAAATAAAACACACATTTATATTCAATTTGGTCCGTTTTCGTCCTGAGTTTCTGTAGATTGGATCTCTTCCGGCCGATCAGTCACAGAGACAGATGCACTCTGAGCTTTGACCCTTGATGTCTGATCAGTCACAGAGACATGTGCACTCTGACCCTTTATGTCTGATCGGTCACAGAGACATGTGCACTCTGACCCTTTATGTCTGATCGGTCACAGAGACAGGTGCACTCCATTCACACAACATGCAATGGCTCCAAAACAGTATCAGGCTAGGAATTTGGTATCAATCCCATTTGGAGTGTTTTGTGTAATTAAGTCATTTCAGCAAAAACCTTTGGAGAAATGAGGGGAGACACAACGCCTGCTCTGAAACTCACAAACACACACACACACACACACACACACACACAGTTCTGAAGACCAAGCACGGTCATCACTTACAACTAATCCTAACATGTGTGTGTGTGTGTGTGTGTGTGCTTCCACTCTATCCCCAACAGCTGAATGATCAGTGGAAGATCATAACCTCGCACACACACTCCTTATGCGTTACGCTACACACACCACAAACACTTCAGGAGGGAGAAGTGTGAGTGTGTGTGTGTGTGTGTGTGTTTCCACTTCCATCCTGACAGCTGCCCCCCCCCCCCCCCTCATAGTTCAGACTGTGCCTAGCCATGCAGTAAATCAGCTGAGGACATCAGTGTTTATTAAAGCTGCTTTAAAAATGGGCAGAAACTCATCCACCAGAAAACACACTCTCTCTCTCACACACACACACACACATACACACACACACACAAAAACACACACACACACACACACACACACACACACTCACACACACACACACACACACACACACACACACACACACACACTGAAAGGACCAGCAGCTCTTCCACTAGGGACTTGACACAGACAACAGTGCAACTCGTTTCCATGGAGATGTTTCCTGTGTGCAAACAGTTCATACATGGCTCCTGAGCACCGCCCAGAGGCGAGGCTTCATCTCTTTCCGTCCTCCGCTGATCCCGCCCATCCGCTAAGTGCGCTGCTGATTTGTGGGATCCTCCTTCTTCGGCTGCTGCTATTGGATGTGCGGACGCGGCTTCAGGATGAGTTTCCCCGTCTGGACAGAGAAGAAACGCTGTTAAATGGAGGAGCTCTTCGGTACAAATACAGCCACATTCATGTACACAAACAAGCACACACACACACACACGCACGCACGCACAAGCACGGCGCACCTACTCCCTGTGAAAAAACTAAGACTAAGATTAAAAAGGCTGCTTACATCATCACAGGACATGTTTTATTCAGCTAGCACTGTCCGGCAGCGAGCTGCAATTCTGAAAGAGGCGTTAAGAGGAAACACCCTCTGTCGAGAAAGGAAACATGACCACACACACACACACACAATAGACAGGACAATCTCTTTACGGCTCTATTCTAACCAGAATCACACGTACGTAGTCCCTGGAATGACCAGAAACACGCAAGCGAGTCCGCACACACACTCACATACACACATACACACACACACACACACACAGACATGTTCCAGCCCCAGGTGTGTGTGTGTGTGTGAAGGATACATTGAGGGTGCGACGACACGCTTGTGAATCCCAGCGAAGAAGAGCCCGATGAGTGTGATGCAGCTGAGGGTGAAGAGAGGGTGATTCCACAGCGACATGTGCCGCGGTTCTGCTTAAGGTTTTTTTCATGATTAGCAGGTAGCTGTTCCTTGCCCCTGTCGCCATTGAGCTTGCTAGAGGGGGGTTCAGGCCCTGGGCCCAGAAAGGGCCTTGAGACTATTTTAGTGGTTTGGTGCTATATAAATAAAATTGAATTCAATTGAATTGAGAACACACACACACACACACACACACACACACACACATGTTGCATTAATCATCTACAAAACTCTTCAGTCTTTGTGTGCACGTGGCCTGCTCTACCAATACTGATGCAATCAATCAACTGATGCAATCAATCAATCCTGATCAAAACCCCCCTTAACCACAACGCTAGTTCGTACTTGAGAGAGAAAAAAAGAGAGTGTAAAAGAGACAGTGCAGCACCACAACGCTAGTTTGTATTTTGAGAAAGAGAGAAATAGGGAGAGGAAGAGAGTGAGAGAGATAGGGGATAGAGGGAGAGAGGGGAAGAAATGAAATAATAAAGATCAAAGCGGTCAGAGGTGAAACTAGTTTATATATACGCATATATACACTTCCACACACACACACACACAATAAACACTTCTACACACACATACTGTATATACACTTCTAAACACACACACATATTAATGAATATATTAAAGGCACTTGATTCATATATTCTTAAGTCATTAACAGTGCTTGGAAATGATCTCTATCAGCTACACACACACACACACACACACACACACATATACACTTCTACACACACACACACACACACATATATACACTTCTATACACACATATCTACACTGCTACACACACAAACACACACATATACACTTCTACACACACACACACACATACACTTCTACACACACACACACACACTTCTACACACACACACACACATCTTCTACACACACAAATATATATACTTCTACACACACATATATACACTTCTACACACACACACACACACATCTTCTACACACACAAATATATACACTTCTACACACACACAGAGACACATGCATATATACACTTCTACACACACACACACATACATATGCACTTCTACACACACTTAGCCCAGACACACACACACACACATACTCATGGTGTATTCTGGAGAGAGAAAGAAAGAGAGAGAGAGAGAGAGAGCAATGTATAGTAATGCTGGACATGGCTGTAAGAGAGAAAGGTCTGTGTGTGAATGTGTGTCTGTGTCTGTGGTGTGTTTGTGTTTGTGTGTGTGTGTAGTAATGTTGGACATGGCTGGAAGAGAGAGGGGTCTGTGTGTAAATGTGTGTGTTTGTGTGTGTCTGTGTGTGTGTGTATGTAGTAAGGCTGGAAGAGAGAGGGATCTCTGTGTATGTGTGTGTGTGTGTGTGTGTGTTTGTGTGTGTGAGTGTGTGTGTATGTGTGTGTATAATAATGCTGTACTTACAAAAGAGATTCCTGTAATGCTCCCATTCTCCTCAAGGCTGTCGTTGGACGAGATGTTGAGGACCCACATGACGTTCGCGTGTGTGTGTGTGTGTGTGTGTGTGTGTGTGTATGTCTGTGGAAAGACCGTTAAACATCAACGATGAGATGACACACTTCAGATTTCAAACACGCAAGGCAAACAGAGGATCATGAGGCTTGCGTCTTTGTGGCAGACGAGTGTGTGTGTCTCTCTCTCTGGGGCGGACGAGTGTGTGTCTCTCTCTCCATAGCTAAGTCAACGTACAAAAAGCCCCCACGACACACACACACAGAGACACACACCCATCCCTTTGCTTTTAACTTCTTACTCTCTGTCACTGCACTGCACTGCTACTGTGTGAATTGACTCAATAAGTAATAATAATACAAGGCACTTGTATTTTATTCTAAAGTCATTAACAGTGTTAACAGTGAAATTATCTCCATCCAGCACTTTGATGGCAGTCTGTCCCCCTTTGTGTGGATTGAGTGGACCTTTATATGTAAGATCAGTAGTTTCTGTTTGAAATCGAGACTAGACCATTTTAGGTCATTTCAATGGATGAACAGCCAGCGTCTGAATAGATCTTAGTTACCCACTGGAATAAGTGTGTTGACAAAACACTGATTGATCACTTAAGTATTTTGTTATGGCCCGTACACATGATTTTTTCAGCAGTAGTCTAGCCTATAACTGAATACATAAATAAAGTAAATGCAATAAAATGGTTTAAATGTTAGAGACAATGTGCAGTTTGAGGAAGGAAGTTGAGTAACAACAACTAATAAAATAAAATGCACTCTTAAATAAAATGAATGAAATGAAATGATGAATGACACTGGTAAGTAATACTGATTGCTTTTCATCGTTTTAATGTTTTCAAATAAATTACGTTGGTGTTGTCAATATATGACTTAACAAAACCAAAAATGGCTGAATCCCAAATAGTTCCTGGAGGTTTAGGGTTCTGATAGCCTATCGGATTTCAGTTAGAATATGCTCATGTTTCAACTTTAGTGTAGCTTAATGAAACAAGCATAGCAAACCCAATCAATTGATCTTGAATGAGTTGCTGTCTGGAATCATAGGGTAACTAGAAAAATATTCCGTAAACTCCCAGAACAATGATTATAATGATAAGCAAAACAAACAGAAAAAGGACCAGCACCTTTTCTGAAGTCAAAGAATTTACGGCACTTAACACATTGTATGTAGGATAAAATGTGTCGTATCCGCTAAGGAAATCTGCAGCCCTTCCCTTGGAGTCTTCATTTCTTGTGCAAAAAAATAGTCCTTGGTCTTCATTGAAAAGCAGGTCTACCGTCTTTCCTCTCCCTTCGACATACTTCTGGGTGTCGGGTACTACGTCGTCCCGGTTGAATGTGTGGTGAAACACCATAAGAAGTGTAGGCTTTGAGGCTGAAAGGGTTTAAAGACATTTTTAGCATATTGCAATTAAAATGCATGAAACACAACACAAGCCAGATAATAATGCTACTATAAAATGTATGTGTCCATTATCAAAAAAGAGAGCACGTGAGAGAGCACGAGAAAGATTTCTAGAGCATTCTGCAGGATTTTTCTATGTAAACAGGATGATTTATTTTAATTTTTTTATTTTATTAAAGGATCCCCATTAGCTTATGCCATAGCAGTTTGCTAATCTTCCTGGGGTCCACATAAAATCCACATTACAAGTAATACTATTAAGTGTATTAAAAAAACATACACAACTATAATAACAGTATACATAATACATCACAAAAGTTCAGCAATTATTAATACAGCATAATAAATAACTAAAACAGTACAGTTTAAACTAGAATACTTGATAGTAATCCTAGACAACATGAATGAAACAGGATGATTAACCTACGTGGAATCACATTCAGTGCAGCCTCAACATCAGTTCCAGCTCGAGAGACGATTGTACAGAGGGCCACGATGACATCACATTCCTGAACATCACTGACTTCGGTCACATGAAGTCCTTTTTGGAGCTCTGTCTTGATCTCTCCAAGGTACCTCCCAGCATATCCAATGGAAGTGAAAAATACCTTAACCATCTTAGTAGACCTTAGTAAGAAAATGCGCATAAATTACAGTCAGACATGTCTGAAATAGGCATTCAGACCTACTAGAGGCAAATTCAAGAATATCCATTGGTGACTATTAACTTCATGTAGACCTGCAATTAAACCTGAACAGATGACCTAACCCTAACCCTCTGACAGAGAGGGCAAATCAGTAAAGAATGAGTGATTCTGTTGTAATTGCTGTTCATTCATCTTTGCGGTTTTCTGCTTAGAAACTACATTGAGCAAATGCACTCACACTTATCAGTCGACCACATTTAGGTTGAGATGATGATTTAGGTTAAATGTAGACTATACCCCTGTGCAACCCTCTGGGCATCACTCTGGGCTCTTGCTCCTGAGTTATATTGATGCAAGGCTCAAGACAGCCGCTTACAAAATGATGTAGGCACACTATGAGCACACTGTATACCCACTAAGCTGATCTACAATACTAGAGCTCCTTTTCCTCCCTGCTCCCTTCCTCTCTTTTCTGTAGGTGTCCCTAAGTGACTTCCACCTTTTCCTGCATTCACATGCTAGTAAAAAGACAATAGAAAACACACATATTCAATTTAAACACCTCGTAAATAGCTTGCTAAATGTCCTAAATGGCATAGCTGTATCTGCAACCGTACTTATTTATGTCTGATGACATTCATAATTTCTCCAGGTATGCAAAGTCTGTGTAAGCTCTTAGTCATGTATGATGTTGTGCTAAACAATTATTGGTTAGTCATGCCACTTAGGGGGAGACCAAGTGTAGTTGTAACACTTTTTATCATGCCTTGTAGCAAAAATAGGCTGAAGTGCCTGCTTTCATGGTATCATCACATATACCTCACGTTTAATTAGATATAATTAACTCATTGAATCACATCCTTACTTTTCTCTGATGTTCATCTTAATGCTGTGAATGCCTTTGTTAGAACTGCCCCTTGTCGGGGTCAGCTGTATAAGATGTCATGTGAAGTAAAATGTAGCCAAACAGCCATACATTCTGACCTTACTCTAACCAAAATCATATACATACACATACACCCGTGGGTCAAAAATAACCTTCATGTCTCTAAACTCCTACCTGTTATGTCCTTTTACCATAGAGTTATAGCCGATAAAACATGTTTGAGGTTCTATGCAAATTTCACCAGCGGTTGAATTTTTTGAGTAGCATATTAAAGAATTGTTTTCATGTAAAGGTTCAACTGCATGTTTATTCCGTAGACCACTTAGACAAGCCCAGACTTTGTACCATGTTTGTTTACACGGATAGACTAGCTAGGCTATCATGGCAAATGTCTATGGAGGGATGAAAGTAACCTGTTTCTATTTCCCCCAACGAATATTCTAAATAAATGCATTTATGTTTAATACTGTGATTCGTGGAAGTGAGAAATGGAAGAGCAGTGTTAGTATGTTGGAAATATCTTTGAGCATAACAAGCTGGTCCATGACACCTACTCATGACACTCAAGTAACCTCCCATACCTGAATGATAACACAAAACCCAGAGTCCTACCTTTACGATTTAATGATCACAGATTAGCTCTAATTCCTTCGATCGTTTTCTTATGTGAAGCAAGAGTGTGATGTAGGCCTGACCAGATTCTGGTTGTAGAGTAAACAAAGTTGGTAGCCTTCACGCTTCTTTCGGTTTCGTTTTGTTCTCAACTATTTATGACGAAGCCTGAACATTTTGCTCAAGTGAGATAACAGTTCCATTGCCACTGCCATAGCTCGCCTATTGGTGTTGTACTATGTTGGTGGGCAGGGCGCGAGACTTTATTATATCTATGGGTCCACGTAAAGCATCAGAAAATGACAAAGTTTGATGCCCTCAGATGGTACCGATCAACCCGGATCAAACCCCTCCAGTTTTTCGCAATTCCGCAATTTGCTAATTCAAGGCAAAACCATCAATTTACCACATTCTTTCGGGACGCTATTTTCCCTTCTACCGCATAGCCTACATTGTGCAAAAAAAATTGCAGAAAATATCCCTTAATATATTTTCTTTTACCCCTCGATTTCTTCTGGCCTCCAGGTGGCGCAACACAATTATGCCCAGTCTGTCCCAACCACTATCACTGCTTAATGCCCCACTCATTTGGTTGCAGGTGTGTGAGGGATTGACGTAGCTGGAACTGTTATCTCATTAAATGTTCAATGAGCTACTAACACATTATTATGCCGTTTTCTGTTGTGACATTGTAAATAGTGTTGGAACGTCATATTAACCTTGAGTCCATGAGCCGGTGCGTTGATTCGGGTTGATCGGTACCATCTGAGGGCATCAAACTTTGTTATTTTCTGACGTAGATGAATTAACGTCTTGCGCCTTGCCCACGTGCAACACCAAGCGTAGGCTACCAGGCGAGCGGTGGCAGTGGCACAGACGCCATTCCCGTAGCCTACTACAAGTCTATCACCAAAATCATTTTTAAAAACATACTTTCAAGACATGAATAGGCTATCTCCCGATGTCTCAAACCAAAATAAAACTAGACTAATAGGCCAGGCCCTTTTTGGAGTCAAAAATAGAATTAATTGTAAATTAATTTTTTTCAGCATAGATCATTTCTATGAGGTGTCCAGAACAACAAAAGCCCTAAAAAATCCTAGAAAATATGTTTAATTCTCATCAATCTGAGATGTGTGCTAATAATGCATGGCAAAAATACACGTCGAAAATTTTATTTTCTCCTTTACTCCAATCAAAATAAAACTTTACTTTACTTTACTTGACACAAACTACACTTTGCAACTTTAAGGGGAGCTAAAAAAAAAATTCTCCCATAATGAGGCTTTAACTCTTTGCTGGTTAATGTCAGGGACAATGGGATTTTGCTTGTGCAAGAGGAGCAGGAAAGTTTTTTTTAGTATATTTATTTTTATTATTGCATACAAGAGGCAATACAGGTATCAGCATACTTTGTAATATTTTAGAGTTTATACACCTCCCTATGATTTTAACACTCATATTAACACATTCATACACGCAACACACAGACACTCACCCGCCCCCAGACACCCTCCCACCGCTTACACACATGACACACAGTCACTCCCCCCCTTCTTACACACACACACACACACACACACACACACACACACACACACACACACACACACACACACACACACACACACACACACACACACACACACACACACACACACACACACACACACACACACACACACACACCACACACACGCACACTTGGTTCCCAGCTCTCAGCCACCACACCTATTCCGTATTGCTTGGCTTTTAAATTTACAAGGCTTCATATAAGTCCTGCCACACCTTATTGAATTGTCGCCTTCTGTTTCGGTCTTCGAACATTGAGCTTTCTGTACTTAAATAGTATTTCATTAGACCCTTCCATAGCTGTAATGATGGGGCCTTGGAGCCCTTCCAATCCTTTAAGATTAACTTTGTATACACCAAAGAGGAAAATATGACCATCCATCCAATGGGATATGTGTCTTTATTTTGGAAAATACATCTCATGACAGTGAATTCAAATTTGGCATGTATAATTGTTTCCTTGTAAATACCACATTTGACACAAACAGGGGAGAAAGAGGCATCAAATGTATTTATTTTTGATCTTGTGTATTATATATTAGCACTCTGAGATTCTGCCTAGAATGAAGAGTGCTTAACAAATAAAATGAATTATTAGTGTGCTTGCCCGAAGGGAAGCACAGTATTGTTATCGTCAAGTTTTCTTTATTTCTTTCTTTATTTATTAGTGTGCTTGCCCGAAGGGAAGCACAGTATTGTTATCGTCAAGTTTTCTTTATTTATTTATTTATTCCGTACGTTTTTCTTGCAGCTAACTACTCCTCGCCCGATTGAGCTAGAGACGCCATTCAAACACCAAAACGTCCGGTCCGATCCGGTGCAAGCTGCTATGACTTTTCGTGGCGATACTCTTTGCCACTCCTTTTTTATCCCTCTTTTTCATCCCCTTTTTCTCTCATTGACTAACATGGGGAAGGTTGAGCCATTGTGACGTCACGCACTCTAGCCAACTGACATTAGATCAGTTGACATAGGAGAAGCTCTCTTAAATGCCAGAAGTGGTTAGATAGAGAGTGCAAAATATTAAAACGAATGTAGTGGCAACAGTTTCAGGTACAGTTTATACACCCGCTCTAACAGTGTTAACCAGTATGTGAGTAACGTGGGTTTTATTAAGGCATAGCGTGTGTAATGTGTAGCTATTTCATTCCGTTTGTTAACCTTTCCGGCTGTCTGTATACCAGCAGCAGAGCGGAGCATTTCACTCCCCTGCAATCTCGGAATGAAATAGCTACACAATACACACGCTATGCTTTAATAAAATTCACGTTTTACGAGACACCAACAGAGGCACAACCGACAAGTCTTACCATTGAAGATCTTTGACGTTCGGTCTGAAACTTCATCCAGCCATCCAGGTTAATCCAAGTTGTTATGGAGAACGACAGTTGCATCAATCATATTTCATTAAAACTTCACACTTCTTACATTGGACATATCCACCAGCCTAATTAGAATCTGCATTGTCTACTGAGCAGAAAATTCTCCATACAGTAGATTTCCCTTCGTTTAGTATCATTTTAAACTTTCCAGATGACTGTATTGCCCTCGCTCGTCAAGTGATACGTGTCCAGAAACAAGGCTCCTTTGACTGGATAGCCAGAGCTAGCATAACTGCCATTGAAATCCAATGGTAATGCTACCTAGCTAGGTATGCTAATTGTCGGTATCCATCGTTAACTCGTTAATCGTTAACCATCATGTCACTGGCTTTAATTTAAGAATGGCATGTTAGTAGTACATTTAGTAGTACATTTAATATCAGTACACTTGATTCATTACTGCTGATGTGTTACTTATATATGTTACTTATTAGCAGCTAGCTACCTAGCTAGCCACTGTGTTCCGATGTGTTTTCAGTTAGCGTTAGCGGCAAGCTAGCTGCTGTAATAGTTAAGTTGAGCTTCAGTTAAGACGCTGCGTACCGTACTTCATCATCACATTCGATTATTTATTACAAACAAATTCGAATTCAGCTGTAGGCATGAGATCTGTATCTTGGAGACTAATTGCATCCACAATGTAAGTACTGCAAGCTAGACTACTATGCAGTTGACACAACACAGGAGGTCCCTGGGCCTGAGAAGGGAAGGGAATGAGTTTAATGTGGCTATAATATGGAATTTTAAATGTGCCTAAAACTAGACTAAATTGTAATGAGTTTTCGAAAACTAGACTGAAACTAAGAAGGATAACTATGACTAAATGTGACTAAAACTAATATGCATTTTTGTCTTAAGACTGAATCTAAAAATAGCTGCCAAAATGAACACTGAGATAGGGGACCCCTTAATCTGCAATTCATGGTTGCTAGCTCTAATCAGATGTACTACCTAGGCTTATAAGAGAAGACTAACTTTGTATGGCAACGAACACCAATAACTAGAACTAATTTGACAGACTATAAACCAATGTGATACACGTGCTCTCTATCTATACAGTAAAAGTGTTGCTTACGTTTGATACTACACAGACTAACTCTAACTGCATTAAGTCTAACATATAGGCCTATCTTACAATAAACTTTAAGTAAAGCTGGCTATGTAACCGCATTCATTCTAATATTGTTGCAGAGATGTTTCCTTTTACCAAGATAGCAATTTCAACAATTCACTTAGCTCAGTAAGTCAGTATAACGAAACTCTGAGATACCCTCATATGTCTAAACGTCAGTGGAGCCAAAATATAATGGTTGAGCTTGGTTGCTTGCTAAAATATATTGGAAGAAGGCCCCACTACACTGATTGAGTAGATGTAAATACATGTTAATTCATAGGCAAATGTTCTCTCTGTCACAGAGCAAGCACACTCTCGCAGTTCGTTCACGAAACGCATTCTAGTTTATTCCGTACGTTTTTCTTGCAGCTAACTACTCCTCGCCCGATTGAGCTAGAGACGCCATTCAAACACCAAAACGTCCGGCCCGATCCGGTGCAAGCTGCTATGACTTTTCGTGGCGGTACTCCTTGTCACTCCTTTTTTATTCCATTTTTTCATCCCCCTTTTCTCTCATTGACTAACATGGGGAAGGTTGAGCCATTGTGACGTCACCCGCTCTATCAGTCGTTCTCCATTCAACTGTAGGAATATTAAGAGACACCTTCCAGGGCTCTACAGTGCGAGTATTTCACTCGCATAAATAGGTACGTGCAAACTTGAAAAATAATTTACAAGCACAGTGTGCGAGTGACAGACAGTTGTCAATACGGCGCCAAAAAGTGAAGCATTCCATTGATTTCACATGGAAACAACTGACAGGGTCGCGACTCCAGGGTTTTCGACGGGACCTGCGACGGGACCAACAGCAGCAGCAGCATAATCATCATCTGGATTTACTGACATTTTCGGTATATATAAACACATAATATCATTTGGTAACTGGTGTGTTGTATCCTGTTTATGTCTGATACTTTATAAACATTTATGTTTTACGTTAACTTATTACACTAGGCAGCAGTATTGTGAAGTAGAGCTAGAAATGGCTTTGCTAGCTCCCATATTGTAGCTCACACCAGCAACTGCTCAATTTAGGACAGAAAGGAGTTTGGTAAATTAGCTTGTAACTGTCAATGATAACTAGTTATTAGAATATATTAGCCAACGTTAAGTTGACTTCAAAGGGGCAGTCGAGTGTTTAGGTTGTGTCAGCTAGCTTGGAAAGCTAGCTAATAATTTTTGATTGAAGCTTCACGTTAGCCTCTGTAAACGTTTAGCTAGCTAACGTTAGCTAACTATGAGGTAGCATATCCCAAGTAACTTGTTGTGACCGATAGCGTGAGTTAACATTAACCCGTGTCCTGGGAGTAATGATTCATGAGAGACCTTGAATCATTAGGTTAACTGAAAAACGTTTGAGGATGTACACACAGCGTAGCTGTTGTAGTGTGCTCAGTTTTCGAAAACTAGACTGAAACTGAGAAGGATAACTATGACTAAATGTGACTAAAACTAATATGCACTGAATCTAAAATAGCTGCTGAATCTAAAATAGCTGCCAAAATGAACACTGAGATGTATTAATTTTGGCAGCTATTTTAGATTCAGTCTTAAGACAAAAATGCATATTAGTTTTAGTCACATTTAGTCATAGTTATCCTTCTTAGTTTCAGAAGAGGTTTTTCATGGTTGCTAGCTCTAATCAGATGTACTATAGGCTTATAAGAGAAGACTAACTTTTTATGCCAACGAACACCAATAACTAGAACTAATTTGACAGACTATAAACCAATGTGATACACGTGCTCTCTAGCTATACAGTAAAAGTGTTGCTTACGTTTGATACTAGACCTACAGTCTAACTCTAACTGCATTAAGTCTAACATATAGGCCTATCTTACAATAAACTTTAAGTAAAGCTGGCTATGTAACCGCATTCATTCCAATATTGTTGCAGAGATGTTTCCTTTTACCAAGATAACAATTTCAACAATTCACTTAGCTCAGTAAGTCAGTATAACGAGACTCTGGAACTATTAGGCTATGACCAAATGTAACACACTAGACCCTTTCACAATAAACAAGCAAACAAACAAACAAAAACAGAACAACAAAGATACCCTCATATGTCTAAACGTCAGTGGAGCCAAAATATAATGGTTGAGCTTGGTTGCTTGCTAAAATATATTGGAAGAAGGCCCCACTACACTGATTGAGTAGATGTAAATACATGTTAATTCATTGGCACTTGTTCTCTCTGTCACAGAGCAAGCACACTCTCGCAGTTCGTTCACGAAACGCATTCTAGTTATTATTATTATTTATATTCTTGACATGAGCTTGTATTGTATGAGCCGCAGATTTTCATTGATGGTGATCGTGTTAGTTGTACTTAGGAGGAGGAGCAGGAAAGTTGACACCAATCTACAATCACTTCTGTAGTAGAAACACGTAATAAAGGTGAAAGGGAATACTATAGCATTATCCACTGGGGTAAAATGCAAGATTGGTCCCACAGGTACATTTTTTGTGCTGCTGGAGTTTGAATAGATACTAGAGAGATTTTAGGCAACAGTTGCTAAGCTACTTAGCGTGAAGGCTACCAACTTTGCCTACTTTTCCATGAACTTGAACTCCATGCTGAGGAGCCTTTAGTGCTTCTGCAAATCAGGTTTACTCTACAAGGTAGGCCAAGGCTCCAAGATTACAAAACATTGGGAAAAGAATCAACTTGGGATGGTCTGTCAGGTATGGAATGCTATTGGCCAAATCAGAAGCTCATATAAATACACCTCATGTAGGCTATTGTACAATGCACAACAAGCAGAAATGTCTGGATTGGTATGTTTCAGAAGCTCAGCCTATGATGAACCTCTGCACAAATTGGCCAACTGTGGGGTTACAAGATTATGACACAAGGTAAACAATATCCATCGCCCTCTCATCATCTATTCAGTAATCGGCGCTATTGAGATAGAGACTGGAGGGGTTTGATCCGGGTTGATCGGTACCATCTGAGGGCATCAAACATTTTCTGATGGTTTACGTGGACCCATAGATATAATAAAGTCTCGCGCCCTGCCCACCAACATACTACAACACCAATAGGCGAGCTAGATTTGCAGTACCTTGAGCGTTCAAGAATACACTTTCAGTTCGGGTATGACGTCATCGGTGCAAGGAAGTAGACGTGGCATAAAGACGTCGGTAGGCCGTCACCAGCGGTGATCATAAATTCTTTACAGACATTGACAACAGTGGAGAGGAAAGGGAAACATAATAAGCCCATCCCAGACACTGTAATTTTTATAAATAGTTATACTGTTGATCCCCAAGCAATGGCTTCGGCTAATAACGGTTCGGTCGGCAAATGGGAAGTGGTGAAGAAAGGTAAGAAACCGAACAGTACCGGAGAGAAGAGACCTGACAAGAAAACTGGAGGAAGGAAAGCACTTGGCGAATCCAACCTACCTAGGATTGATCCATCTGGTAAGTGACATATCGAAATAACTTGTCGTTTTTTTGACAGATTAATAGACCTTCCTTTAGGGAGCAGGAAAGATGTGACTGCTAAGGGAAAACAAAGGCTAACGTTAGCGGAGCAGAGAACATATGCACGTCCAAAGTCACTAGCAGGAAGGGGAACTAACCGCTAGCTATCAATCCAATGAAATGGGTTCATGCACTTCCACAAAATAATAGGAGCTTTAATTTTAGACATTGTATATACATTGTATATTTAGACATGGTAAACATTGTATTTACAAATTACTTGGCTGATCTTGGATACGAGTAACTAATAACGTGAATAATGACAAACGGCTACTTTGACCAATTGAACGTTGCTAGGTAGCGAGCATAGCTAGCTTTCTAATAGCCAACTATAAGTTGGTATTTTTGTTATTTCACATGCCAGTCAGTTACCCATCTGATGGTCACTCGCTAGCCTCTGCATCTAACAGCTTCAACAGCACTACGTCAGTGGCGAGGTACGCATTCTGGCTTATACAGGGTGAAATGCCGGTAGGATTCATGTAGGGCTAAGCTTAGCGTTGGCTAGTTGGCGAGCTAATAGCCTGCATGATATATCTACATTAGCCAGCTAGCTAACTAGCTAGTTTTGTTTAACGGTTCAGAATGTTGCGAAGAAGTTTGTCCTCTTGGACATGGTGAGCCTCTATGGCGAATGGCTCTGCTAAACCATTAATCAGTTGAAATATTCGGTCAACTCTTGTCAGTGCGCTATCAACATATCCCAATGTTAAAAGCTAGTGAGACGTCATCAGTACTATTTAGCCAGCGCAGCGTTGGTTGACAAACTCCATGTCTAGAAACCATTGACATTTCCATCTGACTTTTTTTTTTAGAGAGAAGTGTCAGTCACATATCCATGGAATAGGTTGAGTGTGTTCATCTTTATACAAATAAAAAATAAACAGATACCTGGTTACATTTTACAATGATTTTCAAGTTGACCCTTAACTTAAAGTGACGTTGGATTGTACAGCCCACTCTGTACTCGGCCAGGTAGATAGATAGGTAATTTGCGCGAGGGTTAAATTGGATGTCGTCTTTAGATAAGTATCACGGATGTCTTATACCTGTGAAGCCACTGGTTAACCCTGAACGTGAGGCCAGGCACTCATTTAGTTGAGACATGTCTTTGTCTAGGTTTAGTCATGCAGAATCTATGCCATGCTCCTACACAGGTAATGTTCAGCACTGCCATTTCAACGTCGCAACAATGGGACTTGGCATGAACCATCACTTAAAAGGCGATGCTGGCTATCGTGGTGGCATTGATACGTTTGGTGTTATAACATGCGGTTGATGTTTTTGCTCTTGCCAGCCTGAGGGTCTCAAGAAGATCATAAGACTAAACACGCTTTTAAAGCAGCGTGCCTTGGTATAAAGACACTCATTCTCCTCGTAGGCGTCCGTTTGTCCCGCATTCTCCTCTGGGGGAAGGAATCCAGCGCTGCCCATTGGAGAGGCCACGGTGTCGGGACAAGGGTCGGATGACAGACTTTCACCGGCCCAACTATTAACGCACGTTCTTATCGGTGCAGAGGATAGCGATCAGGTTCGCAAATGCAGGCATCCCGATGTCATAGTGGGTTTAAAGAAGATTTGCACCAATCTCAACAGAGCCTGATTTGATTCGATTTTGACTGTTAAATATAGCGTCCCCATGAATAACTAGTATGTTTGTAATCTATATGTGTGTGCTTTTTTTGTGAGTGGTAACGAGACCAGCTGTTACCAGTTGGTCAAGGGTTCACTTGGTTTTTAAGGTATGGAACAGTTCAGTTGAGCCTGAGCAGTGTTTCAAAGTGTTGACAAGGGACAGTACACTCCACTTCGAAGTTGTTGGTGTTTTTGTAAGATTTAGTTTTTAGCAACCCCATGTAGAGCTGATGACATGTAAATTCCAAATCCACCAATGAACCTTTGAACATGGTTCAGTATGAGGGCTGCCTCATAATCTCTGCTGAAAAACCCACTTCCAAAAACCTTCATGGTGCTTGTTTAAATGTTAGCTCTTGTGTGGTGTGATTTGTATGTGGTTGTGTGATCAAGCTTAAGCATCTCCCTGACACACCACACACAGTGCTATCTATTCAGATATCCAGATAATCAATGTTTTTCAGTAAAAAAAAAAAAAAATCATCTCACAGATGCTCACCCTTTCCTAAGAAATTGCTAAATGTCAAAGGGGAGTTGCAGGACTAGAGCAGTTACTCCCCTTGCGAAATGCTCAAACTGCCTAGGCCTCCTCTCCCTCTTTCTTTCCGTCTGCCTGTCTTTCTCTTTCACAAACGCTCAAATGGAGTGTTCTCGGGACAGATTCTCAACTGCTCTCTTCCTCTGCAGCACCTATAAAGATGGCGGAGACCATCTATGAAGGCTTTGAGAAAATGGCGAAGAAACAGAACAAGGAACAGGTGCCACCGGCGCCGGAGCCTCAGCAGAAGAAGCCTAAGGAAAGCAAGCCGGCCAAGAAGTCCCCCATTAACGACTCCCCCAAAGCCAGCCGCTATCGCAATCTGGAGGAAGCCGTAAGAGGCGTGAGTACAAACACTTACGTACACACACACACACACACACACACACACTCCAGAATTGTCTGAAGGAGGCCATGTAAAATTGGTGAACACAAACAAGCACACCTTTTTAAGGTCATTCAGCACTGGATAAGATCTCTCTCTCTTTCCTTTTCTCTCTCTCTCTCTTTCTCTCTTTCTTTTTCTCTCTCACCCAGTTGGATGTGAGGGAGTTGAAGCAGCAGCTGGAGAAGAGTCAGACTCTGTTCCCAGAGAACCCCTCGGTGTGGGTGAAGGACCTGGCTGGGTATCTGAACTCCAAGCTGCCTTCCCCAGACAATGACCCCACTCTCAGCACATATGCACACGGTGAGTGATTCAGTTACAATGGTTGATGGTGTGTGCGCGTTTTGTACGTGTTTCTGTGTGTCAGCTGTAGGTTGGTGTCTGATGCATATGTGCCTAATGTATTGAACACTGGGGTATGGTCATGAAATGAAAAAGAGAGTGTGAGTGTGAGTGGACGCAGGCTGCTGTGTAGTCTATTGACACTTGTGTCTCTTCTGTCCCTGGTAGATTACCCATATTGCTTAGCAGGGAAGGAACTGCGTGCCATAATCAAGAATGTGCTGGTCAAAGGCAGCGAGACTTTGCAGGACTTTTTTGACCACTGCCTTTTTACCATGCTGAGGGAGCAGGACAAGCAAACAGGTAAATACACACACACACACACACACACACAGACATGCAGGCTTCCTGCTGAGTTTGCTTGTGCAGTGTGTGAGTATATCTGTGTGTCGTTGTGCCCTCTGTTTATGTGTACTTGACTGTGGTGCTCAGTGCAACTCTAATAACTGTGTCTCCTTTGCCAGGTGAATCGCTCCATGGCTACAGAATTTGCATTCAGGCCATATTGCAGGACAAGCCCAAAATAGCCACCCTCAACCTGGCAGATGTGAGTATAATAGTGAATGTGTGTGTGTGTGTGTGTGTGTGTGTGGTGTGTGGGGTGTGTGGGGTGTGTGTGTGTGTGTGTGTGTGTGTGTGTGTGTGTGTGTTCAGATATCAATCATATTGTGTAAGTGGTGGTGGTAGACATTGGTGCAGTGTGGAGGCTGAATGTGACCTCTCTCTCTGTCTGTCTGTCTGTCTGTGTGTCTGTGTGTCTGTGTGTCTGTGTGTGTGTGTGTGTGTGTGTGTGTGTGTGTGTGTGTGTGTGTGACCTCTCCACAGCACCTGGAGCTGCTGCGCTCGCACCAGAATCGCCCGGTCAAGTGCCTGACCATCATGTGGGCCCTCGGCCAGGCTGGCTTCTATGACCTCAGCCATGGACTCCAAGGTGAGAGGGAGAAACACTGAGTGGGCGTGTGAGAAGATAAAGGGCTGTGGGTAGAGGGGTCAGTAGGGAGAGGAGAAGCTTGGGGTTTTAAAAGTCAATAAGCAAGAAGAGGAACTCATAAAGTGGACTGAAGGAACAGATGCCTTGGGATATTCCTTTCTCTGGATAGAACAGTAGCAAAAGATAAAGGCCATTCTTCCCATGCCCTCCCTTATTGTCTCTGCTCATTGGTCACTCCTCTTCTAAGTGTTTGACATTAGGAAAGAGTTTGGCAGGAGCTGTGTGTGAAAGTTTACTCCTCTTGCTCAACACACACACACACACACACACACACACACACACACACACACACACACACTGTTCCTGAGCTACATTGTGAATCTGTGTGTGTCTCTTGTGTGTTCCAGTTTGGCTGGGCATCATGTTGCCAGTCCTGGGGATGAAGTCTTTATCCTCATACGCCATTGCCTATCTGGAGCGCCTCCTCATGTAAGTGTGTCCCTGTGTGTGCATGTCTCAGCAGTCCTTAGAGTTTGAAGGTCGCTGGAAGAAAAGGGTGTGATTCTAATGCCGTTTCCAGGCATTACTACAAAGTCCTAGAGGCCAAAGTATTGAGCATTTAGAAAATGACATCTGACGGTTTCTGTCAATGTCCAGTTGTTTTAGTAAACTTCTGTTGTTATTAAAGGGTGGGATAAAACATTGATACAGTGTAGTATTGTAGTGAGACAGTGGGACCATGAATTACAATATTTATTGATTTATATTGATTTTAAAATGATTTTGGTACATACATCTACATTGCTTCAAAAGTCCACAAGATGGGACAAGACCTCGTTTATCTCATGCATCACCGCGGAAATTGGAAAGGAAGTCAGTCAGCAAAAAATGTATAGCACCAAGATGGCTGCAGACTTCCAGTTTACAAAACATA
This sequence comes from Sprattus sprattus, assembly GCF_963457725.1. Taxonomy (NCBI): domain Eukaryota; kingdom Metazoa; phylum Chordata; class Actinopteri; order Clupeiformes; family Clupeidae; genus Sprattus; species Sprattus sprattus. The sequence goes on from NC_137914.1 coordinate 6,833,708, forward strand.
ACATATGGGAGAAATAAATCACAAAGCATCATTGAATCGTAATAATAATAATAATAATAATAATATCTTTATTTTATATTGCGCTTTTTCAGATACCCAAAGTCACAGATTACAGAGTCATAGAGGGGGGCGGGGGGGGGGGGGGGGGTAGTACAGGTGGCTAGGGATAGGGAAGATCATAGGCTTGGGTGAGAGGTAAGTTTTGAGGCGGGACTTGAATGTAATACTTGCTGTATATTAAAATACAAAGAATCACAATATCGTATCATTGCCCAAGTATCCTGATGGTGTCGTAGCCTCGGTGTCAATCCCCACCCCTAGTAGTAATATAGCAGTGAGAATGTAGTCACACGTTATGGATGTGTTTTGGAACCGTGCTGGTAGAAAATGTGCTGGCACCCTGTTAACAGTGCTATAGATCCTCATTGCCATAGTGTTGCCACAGTCTAGATAAGTTTCACAATAAAAATAGGTCTGTCAACATACTACATGCAGCACTGACGGTAACAGGTGCATCTGTGTGTGTGTCCAGGCTCCATTCCAACCTCACGAAAGGCTTTGGGATCATGGGACCCAAAGAACTGTTCCCCCTGCTGGACTTTGCCTACATGCCCAAAAATGCACTGCCAACCAGGTAACTATTTCTGTAATTTTCCTTTTTTGTCGCTATAACTGTTTCTCTGGAAGCTTCCCTCATTCGGGCGCTCTGTTAAGAGTCTCAGAAATCAGAAATGCTTTAAGTACTGCTGTTCAGAGTCCCCTCCATGATTAAAACTCAAAAATGCTTTAAGTAGCTCTGCCCTGAGTCAAACCCTGGGTGTTGTGTGGTGTGTTGGTTCTGCTGTTCTTAACAGCCATTTTCTATCTTGAAATCGTTTGTGCAGTCTTCAGGAGCAGCTAAAGCGGCTGTACCCACGGCTCAAGGTCCTGGCGTTCGGAGCGAAGCCCGAGACCACGTTGCACACATACTTCCCTTCCTTCCTGTCCAGAGCCACGCCAAACTGCCCTGAACCCATGAAGAGAGAGGTATAGTCTTGGCACTTTGTCTCTTTTTCACTTTCACATCCAGCCCTATGCTCATATCTTCCATTGACCTGACTGGTTACAATGAATGACTGTCAATGTTGGTCACCTGGATGTAAAGAAGATGTCTCTACCACAATGAATTATTTGAAAATGGTCAAATATTTGTACAAAATCCAAATTGACAACGACATCATAAGGTAAAGAGGACATCTATAGTGTGATCATGGGAGAACCATAATATGCAGTTAAAGGCACCCAGTGCAACTTTTGAGGCTTAAAAATAAACATTCAATTTCTAGTCTTTTTTACACATAGTAAGTTTCAATAACTCCATAACATTACATACCGACATTCAAGCAGCAAAGATGAGACGTCGTTGTGTGGTGAGAACTGATAGAAAATCGATAACAACAACAATCGTCGCCATTTTCTTTATTTTTTTTAACCTACAATAAATAAAGCAGGCTTCCAGTCAATGGAAAAATGGCTTCTCCTCACCGGCGATTGTTGTTGTTTACGATTTTCTATCAGTTCTCACCACACAACGACGTCTCATCTTTGCTCCTTGAATGTCGATATGTAATGGTATGGAGTTATTGAAACTTACTACGTGTAAAAAAGACTAGAAATTGAATGTTTATTTTTCATTGAATGTTTACATAAAGTTGCACTGGGTGCCTTTAAGTTAGTTTTACTCATTCACTATGCCTCCAGTAAACAGAAGAGACCCTATCTCATTATGGGTACTTTTAAACTATTAGTTCAAAGTGGACAGAGTGGATGGGGGATGTGATGAGACATTTAGGAAATTTGCGTGAATCCCAGGTAGGCCTACTTGTGTTGACATTTAACATTAGGCGTTCTAATTGCGTCATTGGTACGATGTAGCCTAGTGTTAACACAGCCGTTGGACAGGAGTTATTTAGTAGGTAACGAATATGTTTTGCGGTTTGTAAAAAAAGACAAGTTAATTACAATTGCACCGCACTAAAAATATTAGTCTTCCAAGATCGTTGGTATACAGTGACAGGCAGCCAGCAGCTACACCAGCATGCAGTCTTGAAGTTGCTAATCCGTTAGCTAGCTATCGATAGCTAGCATATATGATAAGTTATTTTAGCATTGTAAATGATACCCAACGTAATGTTAGTTTGCTATAACCTTTTTTGTTTTTACTGTCTATGGCTACACGCTCGCTACGTTATAAGAGTGTAGTTAATAGGGTTGCCACCTGTGTCTGACAAAAAACCTGGACATATTGATGACACGACATACCACGGCGCACCCATGGACGGATTATGAAACCATGGGCCCCTGGGCCTGGCCGTGTAAAAGGCCCCCCACTCTTGTGCAAAACCTTACATTGAATTGACATTGACATTTTTTTTGTTCAACAGCACAATAACTTAATTCACCTGTACCTCAACAGGATATACAGTGCACATATACATTTGCTAACACAGCGCAGGTACACTTAATAGTTAATTACAGTGACTTCATGCAGAGGCTCTGGCTTAGGGGCCCCCTGAGCTCATGGGGGCCGTGGCCCAGTATGCTTGTTCGTCCAATCCATCCCTGGGCCCACCAATATTTTAAACATAAAGCAATCTCATGAGTGGAAACAGCTTACCTAGTTCCTTAGATACTGGTGTGTGCATTGCTTGTGCTTGCCTTCTCTACCTCTCAGCTAAACACATGAGGGATGACATTAGAGTTGCCTAAGGCCTTCTTGATGTAATAATTTCCTTACCTGGTCTTCCATTCATTCTGTGTGTTTCCCTTTGCTGCAGCTATCAGTGACACTTGACAGGTAGCTGTAACCATGTCGCACACCATGATAAGTAGGTCTAGCTGTTAATTCGGCAACAGTAACTCTGTCTGCTGAACATTTTATAATCATGAATGAAATTGCCTTGGTTTGTCTGGTGACTTGAACACGATTCTGATGGTTTTTTGTTTAAGCATGTTCATCCGAAGCAGATTTCACTTCATGCTTAATGAGAATCTTAACTGAGCATAGGTAACATGTAGCAGAAAGTGGATCGCCTGGTGTGGTTTTAGCCACTTGGAGAAATTTCCTTTTTTCATCCAATCATTATTAAAACAAGTGTTACCTTAAATTTTGTTTTTTAACTGGCCTGTCAGTTCAAGTAGTGCCATCCTCGTCCTCAGTCTCCCCTCCCATGTCAACGTTGTTTCTATTCAGCACAACCTACAGTAACGTGCAGTAAGCGATTCAACCTCTTTCACACGCCCTCCGATAGCAAGCATCAGTTGAATTAATGCGCGAGCGAGATTGGCTATGCAACGTCACACACCTAGTGGCCGTGCAGACTGCGCAGGAGAGAGAGATTGAGCATAATGAGATACAACGCATATTTTGAGTGTATGGACCCGCAGGAAAAAATATTTTATGATCAGGAATGTTCATGTTGACAAAGCAAAGCCCATGAAAAACCGGGACATTCCGTGTCCCGGGAGAATTTTGAAGTTTTCCGGGACAGGCTACAAAAAAGAAGGACAATGCTTTTGCTTTTAAGGCGCGCTTAATTAATCTGAAATACCACAAATTCACAGATAAATGTACTTGGCATACATACGTCCTCTGTAATGGTTTTAATGTAAAGTGACCAGATTTCTGAGACAAAATCTGGAGACAATTTCAGTTCAGACGTACATAAACACCTCCAAAACACTGTAATGTTTTTATCTTTGTAAACGAAAAACCGGGGACGTCTGGTCACCCTATCTTAATGAGAATGATGGGAAATGAATGCCCACTATGCAATTAACATGGTTACTAACGTTTTTGCTTATGTGGTTCTCACATTGGTAGGGGTAAATATTTACTTACTCAACCCATAAACAATTTCTGAGTAGTAGGCTAATTGAAAAAAAAGACAAAGGAAATGTGCTGAGTGTGTTTAATATTGAAAACTTGGTAATGGAAGCATAATCTTTTAATGGTTATGGTATAATGTACCTATTGTGCTTGACAGCTGCTGAACAGTCTTACAGAGTGCTTGTCTGTGGATGCGCACAGTTTGGGAGTTTGGAGGCAACTGTACACCAAATATCTTTGTCAGTCGAGGTGAGTCCCAGTGTCACACAATCTTACTGCCCCATCACTCATTTTTAAGTATGTTGACCATAAACTGTCTGGCCTGGTTTTCAGCTTGCTGTTGAGTCATTTGCTGAAGAGCTGGAACACATTGCCGCTAAAGGTACCCAAATTACTCAGAGTATCGGCACAATACAATGAACACATGATGATGGTTTGTTTATGCTAAAAACCTATATGTTTTGGGTGTTTTTAGTTACGGAAAAGCCTTCAGGAAACCATTCAGTCCTTCAGAGTGACTAACGAACAGCTGGGTGACGGTGAGGATGTCCAGGAATGCAATATGATGTGCAATGTAAGACACACACACACACACACACACACACACACAATCCCACACACTTGCCAAATCCTGGACAATGTGAGCTGATGGACTGCTAACTCTTGCCTTCCTGGTTCCTGTTACCCCCTCCAGAAGATACAGATGAAGATGCGGGGACAGGGGTTCCCCTGGTCACGGCTGCTAATGGCAATGCTAGTATTTGCCGTCGGTTTCATCGCACAAGATGTCCGATCGCATGGGTCGTTCTCCGCCTCCACCACAGCCCACTACCTGGAGAGTTCAGGCATCACAGATGCATCCCTTCAGGCCTGGGGCAAAGTCACAACTTACAGCCAGCAGGGCTTCAGGTCAGAACACACACACACACACACACACACACACACACACACACACACACACACACACACAAAAACACAGAAAGACTGACAACACTTAGGTCTAAATACAAGACTGTCAGTGTAAACTAACATCCAAATAAAAAAAAATAACGCTTCTCATTGAAATACTTGCAACTTTTCTAATTACTTTAGTGAAACCTCTTTGATTGTCTGCTTCTAGTTGGCTGGAGGAAAACACACCATATTATTACTCTTTGGCTGTGGAGAAAGTGGGGCCAGTGGTCGAGGACGGTTGGGAAAAGACAAAAATCGCAACAGCCTTCATCGCCACACACACCTCAGAACTTGTGGAATGGATTAAAGAAAATACTCCCTTGTTTATTGAATGGGTGAGTGCATGGTACACATATCATATATCATATCATATATCACCCCCCCTCCCCGTACCCCCCTTCCTCTCTCCTCCCGGCCGACTTCAAGATGTTTTACCTGCTTAGAGTAATTTTATTAATGGAAAAGGAACTTATTAGTTTTCAGATATTCATTTACTTTTGTCCTAATGTAAACGATGATTGATGAATGAATGATGGATATTTAGTTTGCATTGTTAACATTGCAAACTCTGGTGTGTTGTCATGACTGCATAGGTTGTGTTGCCACAAAAATGATACATTTAGTTTTGAGACAAGTCAGTGACTCAGACGGTGAACACTCAGACAGTGCTCTGACTTGTGTGATGCCAAGGTCATCGCGGACAACAACCTGGATTGGCTGTAGGACTTTAATTAAAAACAGGCATACACATAATACAACAATGGGATGTTTAATGTGCTGTGTTAAACCTTTATTGCCAGTGCTAATTTAGCTGTATCTTAACATGCATATATTTATATATATTTGATGTGTTTGTGTGGTCAGCTGAACACCAACACACCGGAGAGTGTGCTTCAGTTGGTGGAGTATGTGAAGGAGCTGCTTCTGTTCCTGCATGAGAACTACATTCTCCCAGCTCTGCACTACATCTTACAGGGCCTCCAGCACGCCTGGCAGGCTTTCCAGGACTCCTGCAAGTTAGTATCCAAAAAACATCTCCACAATACAACTGGTCTCTCCAAACGAGACAACTAGAACAAGGGCTGCTTACTGATATTTTTTTTTATTTTATTAAAGGATCCCCATTAGCTTATGCCATAGCAGTTTGCTAATCTTCCTGGGGTCCACATAAAATCCACATTACAAGTAATACTATTAAGTGTATTATACCAGTACTAGTTACTAATGAGGCATCGGAGTAGACCTGTTCTTGGCATTTCTAAAGATTAACTATGAGAAGTGCATGTGATCAATTCTGTCTGGCCCTTTGGCAGTATTAACAGATTTATTTGATAATCTCCTTTTCCGTATTAGACAAAATAACACTCCTGTGAATGCCAATGCCCACTGGATGGTTAATTCTATTTCTTTATTCCATTCATAAGTGGGATGGATGAATTAATGATTTGTATGATGCTTTTTTTACTGATCATGTGCTTTTTGCTGTTTTGCAGTGGGGAGGTATCGCTCTTATGCATCCAGAATCACATGGTGTCTTTCACCAACTCCACCTGGATTTACCTGCAGGACACGACAGCCTCCATCAGAGACTGGGCTCAGGAGTTACTGTCCCGAGCGTGATACCCAAAAACATATAATCAGTCACAATTTACTTAAAAAAATACACACATATATATATATATATATATATACACACAAACACACCCTCCCCATTACAGAGACTACCTTTGCTTCTGTTGGCCTCTCCAATCAGGGTGCACAGAAACACACACACACACACACCTTTTAGAAACAAAGCTTATGGAAGAGGAAGCAGAGTCCACCTTATTTCACCTTCTTTTGATTCTTTTTCCTTTTCAACAAAATTGCATGATTTTTTATCAGATTGTTTTTCTACTGGTGGGAGAAATGTTCCCTTTTTTGTCTTTTTATAAGCGTTCTTCAGGTGTGCAAAACAGTATTTATTTCCAGCGAGAGTTTGCCAAAAGATAAGCAGACCGCCCTGGACAAGCCGAGCTCTTAGAGCAGAGGACTCACGAAGACCCACAGCGATCTCACACACACAAAAAAACGTGAATAAAGATGTATGATTTAAATCTAGACGAGTTCAGTGAAAAACTCTGATTCTGCCATATTTGACTACTCATAGGTAGTCGGTGACTGTGTGGATGTTTTGTCTGTAGGTTTGTGTGTTTGTGTGTATGTCTGCAGCATTAGAGAGTTGAACCAACTGCTTTGCTCTCTCTGAAAGCTGCTGCCTCCTAATTTAACTTGTGTTTGTGTGAAGCCTGCTGAGGGCGTGACTGAACACTGGACTGCTGCTGCTGCTCCTTGTTGCAGATTTTACTTGAAGGTCGATTCCTTTCAGTAAATGGATGAATGAATGAGCGATTACTGCGCCCACTCCAATACACTTATATAGGAACCCCCTACCCCCCTTCTTAATGTCCCGTATTAGCTTTTCATCTCCTTGAGGGATGATGTCTAAATCCTTGGATGGCCTAGAGAATGAAGAAATGTTGTGAATGCAGGGAAGGAAAATTGTATGAAAATGAATGCATTTGTTACTCTTAAAGTGATCTACGAATAAAGATTTAAGCCTGGCTTAGTGTTTGTGTGTGACGGTTTATCCTAGCAGCTCATGCCCTCCTAGTTTCTTGCCCCCAAGTCACTAATGTGTAATGCATAGAACATCAAGATTTGTTACGATCAAGGAACGGGCTTTTATTTTGAAATACCATATCAGACACAGCATTATGCCTCAAGGTAATTGTGTTCAACATTAGGCATCATGACATAATGTGTAAGTAGTTAATTTAACTGAAATAACAGGTATACATCCACCTAAGAACGTAAAGCGAATGTAACTTAATACCAAGCTAACTTAACCTCGGTCGTCACCCCTTTACACACCTGACACCAAACGAGCAGGACATTACTGTATGGCGCAGAGACCGACAGACTGCATAACCTCGTGCCACTTAAACATCAAGGCTTATTTTTTGCAATTGTTTGCGCCCTCTATGCGGTGAATAAGAAAACATGAAGAGTCGCGCTACCGCCCTGGTGAAAAGGTTTTAAAATGCGTTTAGCGTTCCTGCAACACCGGAAACCACGTTTGTTTTCCCCAAATGTAAATAAGACCGTGTGGAAACAAGCCTTAGCGGAACTGTGTTTCAGGGTAAGATCAGCTTCCTGTTTATAGCTTGTCATGCTACCATATGGAGGAAATGGAGCAGCGACTAGCAGAGTTCCGTGCCCGTAAAAAAACTGAAGCTACAAACAACAGATACAAACAAAATGAACAAACTCCAACTGTGTCATCGGAGAAACAAGCCGTATCCGAGTCGACCACAAACGAAAAGACTGAAGAAAAGCAGTTGCCTCCAAAGGTGAACACATCCAGTGTCCCTGCCACGACAGCAGGGCATTCTCGTGTAAGTCCAGAAGACAACTGCCTTTGGTGATTAGTGCGTCCCATGTTATTGATGGATCACAGTCACCGTTTCATTATGAGTATGTAGTTCAAACATGTGTAGAGTCATTTTGCTTACAAACAAGTCACTAACACAACATTAACCGGTTAACGCAATCTATCTGTTCTGCAGCTGGACCTCGACTGGTGGATGGAAAGCGCCCTCGGACGGTGGTTAGGTGTTGAACGTTTAGCTATTACCAACCTCACTGTCCTCAAGGTGCTGTTATGGTTGGTACTCCTTGGACTTTTCTCAGAACTTGACTTCGGACTCCCCTTTTTCCTGATTTCTCTTTTCTACTGGCTGTACGAGGGGTTGCGAGCCCCCACGGAGCGCCGACCGGGTGAACTCAGCGCCTACTCGGTGTTTAACCCGGACTGTCAGCCGCTCCTTGGTGCTCTGACTGCAGAGCAGTTGGAAGGTGAGATGGGCTACAGACCATTAGCCAACAGATGAAGTTACAGCCCATGCACAAAGAAGAGACTGCTTTTTGCAGCTTTAACTTGACAGGGCAAAACAGAAATGGGCTCCGCTCACTAGCATTTGTATCTCTCAATTCTCTTTGGATAATGTTAGGATAGGCAATTGCAAACAGCCTTTCCTTGGAGTTGTCTGAATCGCACTTTAAAAAAAATAATAATAATAATAATAAATTGGATAATAAAACTGGTCCAATATGGATTAAGTATTTTTGGTATGAAATGCTGTATTTTGTTTTGTATAAAATGCTGTAATGACTCTATTGAGGCAAATGCAGCTGTATGCCTTCTGCACCTGTGGCTGATTTAGTGGCCCAAATGTAAGGCTAACGCAGTTGGAATATGCCAGTGTTCTTCTTGATCTAATAATGCCTCTACTTAAAGTGTAGGGCTAGTGTGCAATTTCTACATTTCTTATTAATATTGGGTCAGCAAATGAAGGGCTGTCTGCTGTGATACGACCTCTTCGATATATGTGCATTTGTGACACAACTGCTACTAATTAAAATCCGGCTGTCAAACTGCTGTGTGCATCCTGTGTCACGGGGAATAGTAACAGTAAACCCAATTAAACATTAATAAAGAAAAGGATTTTAATAACATAAAACGGCGCGTGTCAGGACTCCCAGTAGAGCCTTGCACTGTGGCTGTGGCTGTGTGTTTATTTGATGTCACAGAGCAGAGCCACTCCTCGGAGCATCCAGTGCTCTGGTATCTGAGTGGTGCGCATGACGATGCCGGTGATGTAGGTGAGGTCGGTGCGGCGGGGCTTCTTGTAGATGGGGCAGATGTAGAGCTTGGGATCCTTGGGGGCGGTGGAGTTGATGGCAAACATGTGCACCACAGGCAGGGGCGTGAAGAGCACTTTGGGGGTGGCTTCGATCAGACGGCAGTTTCTGCGGTCCCAACCGGCACCATCAAGGAACAGGCCATACACGTAGACACCCTCCTGTGGTGAAGAGACCAAGAGGGAATTGGAGCATTGAGTAGTTGCCACGCAAGACACCACCACCTTTTTGGTATGGGGTGAGAGATGGAAAGCTCTAGAGGTAGAATGTGTATAGGACATCTAGGAGATGTTCTTAATAGATTGGCTGATGTGTGTTGGTGTGGGTAAGGGCTGTGGGTACGTACGGCAGGTGCAGAGGTGATCTCCTCCTTGATCTGCTTCAGCACCTCATTATGCAGAGTGACTGTGTCCAATGCCCAGCCTTTGTGAGCACGGGTCACTTCCTGTCTCATGGCAGTCAGGAAACCTGTGGAGACAGACAACAGTTAGTACCCACAGCGGAAGAGAACAAAACATCAAAAACATGTGAGTCCTCTCATACACTCAGCATTTATGACATGAGGATGAGCTGTTTTGTGAAACCCAGCTTCAAATTCCATTATCATTGTGTTTAATGGCGTACCCTGGGGATTGAAGAAACCGGTCATCCAGAAGGTCTTGGGTCGACCCTCAAACACCCAGCTTTGGAACTGGGTGTTCTTCTCTACCAGCTCGGTGAACCAGAAGCCTAGTGTGGAGGATTCCCAGGACAGCTTCTTCCACAGGTTGGGCACACGGGCGTCGTACATGTTGTCCAGAGCATCCCTCAGGTTCTACGAGAGAAACAGGAACAGCAGCAGATCACAACACAACAGATCTAACAACAGCTCTGACATCCTTCCCCGGTTAGGACCAAAGATGTACACAAACATGCTAAAGGGTTATGAAGATGGGCTCAGTTGAGACTCCCAAGGCTGTGAAAATGACAATAGGAGAGATACAGCCCTCCCTTTTAAATTCTAAGCTTCAACAACTTTGATTTCCTTTCGCTGTGTTCGAACACCTGCAATGGCCTTGATTTTATAGTACTCCCCCAATCTCTTAACATCAGGAAAGGCTGTTTATCCCTCCTGAAGTAAAGCATGAATATGGAGTTGTCTGCTGTTGTGGTGTGAATGGTTGCCATTTTAAGAACTCTGACCTCACTCATGATGATGGTCCCCTCGATGGCCAGCTTGAGGTCTGTTAAACTGGTCCGCACCACGGCGATGATCCTGTTCATGCGGTCCACCTCTTGTTTTAGGAAGATGTTCATGGAGCTCAGTGCGCCCATCTTCAATAGCCGTGCTTTCACCTGCACATAAACACAGAGTTAAATGATTGTGTTTCACATGAAATCCACTTAAAGCAGCATTATAAAGTTCTGGTCTAAAACTACCAAAGTTACTACATAAAAAGCATGCGAAAAACCTTGCACACACCACCAACAGCCCAGTTGGCACTGAAAAAAAGCTTGCTAATTGGCCTCTTTTGCCGATAATGTCTTGATATGAAGGCTTTCCTTTTCATTTTTGCATAGCATAGACAACTAGCGGGAATGATGATTGAAGATCATACCAAAAGTAGTTTCTTATAACACACCTCAAAAAGTGGCTAATTGTTACATAAACACATTGTGTTGCTTTAAGACAGACTTCTTCTTCCTCTCAGTCCCAGGTAAGCAGCTATGCACTGCGGATAATCTAATCAGATATGATCTGCTGAAGCGTGAAATAAATAAATTTAACTTATTTTATCAGCGGGTCTCCAATAGTTTTATTCCAAGGGAGCAAACATACTCATACTACTATTGGCTCTGTACTGTACATCACTTAAATTAAAAAGAGCCGCTAAGTGAATAAATAGTGTAAAGTGATTTTGTTTTCTCCTGACCGTGAGCCAGTGTTTTAAAACTTGCATGCACATGTGCAGTTAACACGCACAAGTACAAGTGGGCAGTCTGCGCGGAATATGCTGGTGAAGAAATGTGCGTCGTGCGCAGTGTGTGTGGACCTTAACGTAGCCATATACACGGGAGTATACTTTGGACTTCGGCAGCAGCTCTAACATCCAAACGTTCAGCCTGTGAGGGTTACAAACAGCTAGTCTGGCATATTGAACATCATTACAATACACATATGGCTGTGCCCACCTCATGAGGCACATAGTTGGGAGGCAGCTTCTCCAGCATGTCCGATGCCAGCCTGTAGACAATGGATTCTCTCGTCTCCCCAGCACCTCCACCACTCTCCTTGGGCTGGATGTTGGTGATGGTGTACAGCACTTCGGCAGATGTGTTAGTCTGGTAGCTGAAAATCATCACAGAGGTGTAATAACATTACAGAGAATTTGACCTGTATTTGGTGTTCGGGTTGTGTGATGGATTTCAGGGGACCAATTATTCTTCACATGTTCACTGCAAAAATGACCAAATCCCTAAAAAGAGTAGTCAGGGTTATGCTTATTGATGGCTAATGTTGTTTGCGTAAGGGCCGCTGAGAGGAGGGCCTTACGTGATGTCAGCGTTGGGGTGCAGACCAAAGACCTGGGGTGTGTCTGCGGATGGCAGGGTCGCGATGTACTCCATGTACTGTTCCAGTGTCTTACACACAGGGATCTTATAACCCGTGTAGTAGCAGAAGGATGGATCAAACATCTTATCGTGGAACCACACCTGTCAAAGCAAACAGAGCGTTACAGCTATGGGCCATCTTATACATACAGTACATAACTGAAAATAACAGTATATTATTACATTTATTTGTAAAAAAAAAAAAAAAAAAAAAACACCACAGTACCCTTGTAAAGCAGTTGAGGAGCCTCTTGTCGTAGTCGTCTGTGACTCTGCCTCCATACTGCACCTCTCCCAGCATGTAGCGGACAGTTACCCATGATACGCCCTGCAGAGTGAGGGCATAGGTCAGATAGTGTTGTTGGAGCCCCTCCAGTCTCACTACAACAGAGAGGAACATGCTTCAAACTCACCTTCTTGGGGCTGCATTCATCCAGGTGGTTCTGCACAAACTGGACACTGGCTGTGAAGTCAGCCGAGTTAAACTCGTAGGGAATGTTCCAGCCCAGAGGCCCAAACTTACGGCGCTCCTATATGTTAGACAGGGGATATGAGGCAATTCAGTATCTAACTAATCTAAGTACGCCCTACCTACATAAAGTATGATATATGGATATAGTGTATGGGGCAGAGTGCCTCACCTGGACTACAGTGTGCATGAAGGCCACCCCATAGAGCAGGGGCTTCCACATGGGCAGGTTGCTGACATCCAGCTGGTCTTGAGTGATGCCTGCAAACGTGCGCTTCAGGCCAGCACGGACACCCTGTGGCGGGTCGTTGGTGAACTTGATGGAGGACTGAGAGACAGTGAGATGTCAGAAGACCATACATGGATAGGAGACCATATACAGGAGCTAAAATATACCAAAATACACTACACTCCAGCAAAACTACCCATGTATATATCTTCAAAGTGCTGAAAACATAAAAAGAAAATAAATCCATTTGTAGTAGTACCTGCAGCAGAGTGATGGAGAAGCGATCGTGGGGCTCAGTAGTGATCCATATGCGGAATGTGGCGTGCATGGTCTCTACTGTGGTCACTGTCTCCAGCAACTCTTCCATAAAATCAAGCCCCAGATGGCAATTCTGCAGCAACACCCAACCTCCCTGCTCACACACACACACACACGCACACATGTTAATGGTCATGTGATGGATACAGTTCCGTGTAATTTGAGAGAGTGTGTTTAGAGTCCATCACCTGTGCTATGGATGTCTGTATAAGCCTTCTAGCATGCACCTCCTGTCCCTGTCCCATTGATATGGCCCTGCATTCTATACATACAAACAAAAAAGTCTGAATTAACTAATCTACACTGTCTATGGTCAATTAAAAGTTCACAGGTTAGGGTTTTTCCCCTTACTATAAATACCTGGAATAGACAATGTGGGCCTATGGCCATCAGCTTACCCAGATGTAGTTTCTTAGCCAATGCCTCAATCTGATTGGTGGGGTCAGAGCCCATAGACAGGAAGCAGACAAGAGGGGTGCGAGTGTCACTCTCCTCCCAGGTGGCCTCCAGGCTGAGAATGACGGGCTCTGCAAAGCGCATGCCCAGCGAATCACCCACGTACCTCCTGGCCTGGGAGAGGGTGCGATCTGGGCACCAGGACCTAAGAAGTAGGTGTCACTTCACAATAAGCCAATGCCAGCTTTGAATTCAAGATCTTCAGACGGAATGAAAGACTAAAAAATTACTTTGCAGAATGAGTATTCTACCAACAGCTGACTTTATCATAATAGATCCCTAGTACTATGATATAAGAAGATGGAAGTGTTTTTATCCCGCAAACGATATAAAGATGTTTATCTTAACTCTGATTAGATCGGCAAAACATGACAAGACTTCTCTCCTGGCTGATTTCCAGTACAAAAAAGACTAAAGGTATTAAACGTACTAAAAGTATTAAAAGTTTCTCATCTTTTGTGTTGTGTGTAAGTTTCGGTCACCTGATCAGCAGCAGCCTGTGGAAGACATCCAAGGAGTCATGGTATCCATCAGGAATCGTCCCTTCCTCTGGGTAATCCAGGTCAAACCACATCTTCCAGCCCTTTTCATTCCGTGACACCTGCCAGGTGCACCAACACGGCACCAATTCATCATAATCTACAGAAGGTCTTAACCTAATATAATAAACAAACCCTAGCATACACCTAAATCAACAATTTATCACACTGCTACAAGCTAACATTTAAGCTCTCTTAGATGCAAATCAATCAGATGCTAGAATGCTAAGCAAGCTGTGCATGAGCAAGACTATGTGTAGCTTTAAGTGGGTGTATGTGGGTCAGACCTGGTTCATGATCTCAGTGAACTGAGGCAGCTTGCTGAGCTCCACCAGATTGAGCCAAGTCATGTCTTGGATCCAACGGAATGGCTTGGCTGGACAAGCCTTCAGGTCCAAGGCAGCTCCACCTAGTACACACACACACACACACACACACACACACACACACACACACACACACACACACACACACACACACACACACACAGATACCCTTGAATCCCATCACTTGTTTCTACTGGAATATGCCAGCTGTAAGTCTCTCCCATGCATGTACCTTTGATTAGGGTCTGGAACTCATTGTGCTGGATGCTGCCTCTCTGTAGATCTATCTTGAGCGCTAGCAACAGAGTAAAGATGAACTTGTGGTTCTCATACAGCCCGCGCACCGTGTAGCGGAACACCTCGAAGGTCAGGTACTCAATGATGTTTGAGATTCGTTTCTGAGTCAGAAGAGACTTCTCTGACCTGCAGTCCAAAAGAAGCCATTAAGTCTAATTAAATGATTTCACCTTTGTAAATGTCTTCATGACCTTATAAATGAAAACATAAATGAATAGAATAGAATGTACCACAATAGAATAGATCTAACCAGGTAAACAAGGCAAACGAGTCATGAATGAAGGACTGAATGTGAAGCTTGCCTTTCTATGGAGAGATCAACGAGCTTGAGGAACTGCGCTAGGGAAGTCTGGTACATGACGTTGACCATGCTCATCTCTGTGATGAGGAAGTAGAGGATGCTGCCACGAGAGGCTGCAGGCCGGTACTCTTCCTGTGCTGTGATGATCTTCACCTCTGTCTCCGCGGCGATGTGTAGCTTCTCGTTCACTTCTCCTGCCGTCTGCTTAGTGACCCTCAAGATGCCAATCATGGACTCATCATCCACCAGAGAACCTTAACATACACACAACCAGATTACATCACATACAATACAAGCAAGAGATGCCAAAAATGAAGGCAAACGCAATTAGAGCTATGTAGCAACTTCAGAGAAATCCCAGAAGCACAACCTCAGAAAACTTGCAGACCTGAAACATCACAAATCCAGTGAAACATCTCACATATCATATGGATAAGGAAAGAAAAAGGGACCTTTGTAAGAGCACAGAGTACAACAGAGGGTAAGTACCTTTTGTGCTACTAAGTTTGTACAACAGGTTATCCTCTAGCTCCTTCATCTTCCTCTTGTTGGCTGTCACATCTTTCATGAGTTTTAGTCTTTCTGCCTCCAGTTCCTAATTAGTCATACACAGCACACACATGAGACTATCATACACTCGAACACACAGAACACACCATACTACACATGAGAATATCACACACTCAAAAACACAGAACACACCATACTACACATGAGACTATCACACACTCAAAAACACAGAACACACCATACTACACAAGAGACTATAATACACTCAAACACAACACAGACACACCATACTACACATGAGACTATCACACACTCAAAAACACAGAACACACCATACTACACATGAGACTATAATACACTCAAACACAACACAGACACACCATACTACACATGAGACTATCACACACTCAAAAACACAGAACACACCATACTACACATGAGACTATCACACACTCAAAAACACAGAACACACCATACTACACAAGAGACTATAATACACTCAAACACAACACAGACACACCATACTACACATGAGACTATCACACACTCAAACAGACACAGACACACCATACTACACATGAGACTATTACACACTCAAACACAACACAGACACACCATACTACACATGAACATGCTGTGCCCTTACTGCTAAAGGGCGCAGAGAAAAAGAACAATACAAAGCCCCTTGGGGATCTTACGTATTTCTCAGCCAGGACGACACGACCCAGCAGCTGGTTCTCCAAGCCCTTCATGGTGACAGTGAAGTCAATGATGGAGGTCTTGGCACTGATCTCAGGAGTGTATGCTGGGTTGGGCAGCTTGGTGGTGATGTAGAGCCTGAAGCCACTCAAGACGTCTGTCTCCTTGTCTCCAACTTTAACCTGAAGGAACGAGGAGCTTAGTCACACAACTGGACAAAAACACACAAAACATCATGTAAGCATTAGCTGCAAAAGTGTTCAGAGCGTGGGCATTGAACTAGAGGCATGAGGTGGAGCAATGGTATTTAAGTGCTAGATGCAAGAGAGAGGAGAGGTTTCTGTGTCACCTTCAAAGTGGAGCCAGACTTGATGAAGTTCTTCTCCAGGACATTGTCCAGTGCAGGGTCCAGCTCCTCACGCACATCTTCAATGAGCAGTGGCCTGCCCAGGGACAAGCTGTCCTCCAGATGGGTACGGAAGAACCTGTGGTTCAGGGACGTCACCTGAGGAGCAGACACAACGATAAAGAAATCAATAACATGATGTGTGAGTTGGGTGCCCAACATTATTGATTTACATTCGTTACGTGAACTATCGATGAATATTGATTAGTGACGTGACAATGAATTTTAAATCAAAGACATAGTACTTGCTTCTGGTAGGCACTTGCACAGTATAAGAGAGTAAAAGAAGGCCTAAAGCACAGTACCTGCAGGTCATTGGCTTTCTCCTTATTTTTGATCCAAGCCTTTCCTTGAGTCTGGGGGTCAATGAGCAAGGGGAATCTGGCTGCTTTTGTGACAATGATGCCATTCTGGACAGACAGGTCATCTCCTGGAAGCCCCTGCAGGTTCCACTCACTGATCTGAAGGAAACAAAAAAATAGGAAACTCTATGAGGCTCTCTCTGGCCTTTTCAGGGACTCGACCTTCTGTCAGGCTGACGAGGGGTGTGTATGAATGAGGATATAAGCTCGTACTGTGGGCTGGTCCACCAGCATTGAGATCAGGTTGAGGTTCTCAGTGAAGGGAATCTTCCATTTACGGAGCTCAGACTTCCAGATGTCCTTCAGCAGCATGTCACGGAAGCTCTGGTTGAAGGGTCCGCAGTAGGACAGGAAGCCTGTGAGCTGGAGAACATCTCCCACCAGCCTACACAGACAGAGAAAGGCAATTACTTATACACAGGGAATGAGTCTCAGAGCATTGCCCCAGTAATACTGACCTTTAAGATGTAAAGAGGGCCCTATGTCCTCACTACCCCTAGGCCAGTGAGAGAGAGAGAGAGAGAGAGAGAGACAGAGAGGAGAGAGGCCTACCTGTTGATCTGTGATTTAAACTCTTTGCTCTGCTCTGTCCAGCGGACCCTCTCTCCACTCAGCCCATCAATCAGGGCGGAGGCTGCCTGCATCTTATTCCTGCATGAGGCTGCATCATCCAGCAGGTCCTGCAAGCCATCGACAGCTCTTTTACTCAGCTCTGACTCATCTTTCCTCCTAAAGCAACTCCTACACATATCCCTCCTCATTGCGTTCATACCCCAGTGGCACCTTTACCCTCAGAATCAAAATCCTCCCACTCTGGGACCTTACTATTGTCACTGAGACAAGAATGTTTCCTATGGCATGATATGCCACTTGGCTCTATGGCTATTCAATTGTATATCGGAGTAGTAGAATTCTACTAAGTGAGAAGATCTCGCTTAGAAGAAAGCTCCTACCTGCTTCTCCTTCATCGAAGCATCAAATTTGGCCTGCACAAGGTCCAGCTCGGCCTGTTTCTCATCCAGCTGGGCCTGGGCTCCCATCAACTCTGCATTGGCGATTGTGAACTTGCCCTCTTGGATCACCAGATTAGCCTAAACACACAGAAATACACACACATTCATCAGTGTCAGTTCTCATCAGTGCCAGCTCTCGACATTTTGTGCACCCAAGACCACGATCATGAAAGAAAAAGTCCTTGCTGTTGCTCGAGTTTACCTTTAGGGGCAGGACCTCCTTGTTAATGCCAAAGAAGGTGGCCATGGCCTTCGTCCAGGCCAGGAGACCTGCCACGTTACCGCAGACCTTCTTGGCATTCTCTAGGGTGTAATCTTCCATGACAAAGTAGGGCTCCAGCAGCTCCACCATCTCCTCATTGATGGTGTCTTTAGGGAACTGCTGGAGGGAGGCCATGAAGCCACTGGCACTCATGAGCTGTCGAAGAAGAGACAAGCTTAGACTGGAGCTCCTTATGTACAAGCTTTGAATGTATGCTGCAAAAATCTCGTAATGTTAAGAAAATTGGCACATAATTGGCTTTTGATTACTTGGTTTAGTGTAAAAGTGTCTTGAGTCCAAGGCATTAAATTACATTATGAACCAAATCAGAGTCTGCGGAAATGAATTAGGCCTAGGCTATCTCTGATCTGGTCTGTGGAGGTTATACCTTCAAAGCCTCACTCCAAGAGGGCCTATGGCAGGGCCTCTCAGGGTCCATGGTGATAGTGTCCAACCTCTTTCGGAAAAGCAGCAGACTGCAGTCCATGATACGCATAATGAGGTGAGGGGGCTTGGCCAGCTTCCTCACGGTGGCAATATCTGAAGCTTTAATGGTCTGCACACGACAAACAGAATTTCAGTTTTTCTCATACATGTGATTTTTTGTTTAACTTAACCATGAATTACGTAGCTTTTTGAGTAGCCTAATATATTTGTATGCCACTGCTGAGATATTAATACAAAGCAAATGTGAGGTAATGCAAACTCAGGCCTACATTCAGGGCTGCTTCAGCCTCTTCCAGGGCAGGCTTAGCAGCCTCCAGTTTGACCTCGGCATATGCCTTCTCCTTCTCAATCCCCTCCACAATCTTCAGGGCCCTGTCCTTCACCACCTGCACCGCATTCTTCACCACAGAGGCTGCCTCGGCACTAACCGTCACCTCTGCCAACACCTATTAGCAGCACACATATGCAGCGCTGCTCTCAGTAATAACACATACAGGTGTATGAGCTAGGTAAGGGATAATGTATAGAACGCCGGTCATTGTCGGGAAAATAAGCCCCGACAGGGCGAACAGCACCCCGACGCGAAGCGGAGGGGTGTTGATTCACCGTGAAGGGGCTTATTTTCCTGACAATGACCGGCGTTCTATACATTATCCCGCTTATTATACGGCTAAAACTAAAAAAAATACTTAACACAGTGTGTCTTTTTACAATGTATTTGTTTTTGTTACTATACGTAGTGTTAAAAAGCAGAGAAATAGTTCGACAAAGACGTTGAACTTCAAAGACAGTTGAAAATTCTTTAGAACACAGCTGCTCAACCGTCCGCTGAAACTCCCTTGATAAGTTACCGTACTACTTGCGGAGTGCTACGAAAGATGTGAATCAGAGGCAAAAAGGCCACTTTCCTTGACAGCGGTCATTAAGTGCATAGCAACGGTCAGTTATCGGAAAATAGTTGACCGCAGAACGTTGGGAAGCCCCATTCAAGTGAATGGAGCATTCTACAGCATTAAGAAGAGCCGCGTAATAATAGGAAGTACTGCATTAATATTGTGGGGACTGAGCCAGGAGAACTGTCCAGGGGTGAAAGAGCCCCTTACCTTGTCTGCTCTGACAGAAGCCACAGCTAGCTCCTTCTCCTTCACCACCAGGTCTTTAGATAGCTGTGCCACTGATTCACTGGCCTCCACCAGTTTGGAGAGACCTGCCATGCAAACACATTGGCTGAAATGACTCGCAAAAATCTCAACAATCAGGTGTATGAGGTTTCTAGCGCAGGTTTAATACAGACAGTGTTGGTGTACAGGGGCTGGGTTCTTACCAACATTCATGCGTTCAGCCAGGGTGTTGATGAACGAGTGCTTTTCTGCATAGAGTGTTTTATACCCATTAATGAAGGACAGGTAGGATTTAGGCGTAACATGTGTCCTTCGTCGGAATCTGGAAAGAAAATTCACATTTGGTTCATGGGTCTACATAAGCAGCTGTCCAAACAGTGGTTTGACTTCCCCTCCTTATATTTCTGTTTGTTGATCTGGCTAACTTTGTCCATGCATTTTACTTACTTTTCTTATTAAAAGCTCTCCACTGATATTACTATTGCTGGGAAGTGACATTGACAACTTTGGAAATACCTCTCAAAGTAGCTGTCGCAGGTGACGGACACCTTGTCGTGGTAAATGCCCATTGTCTTCACCACGGCTGCCTTGACCTCAGGGGAGCACACCATGGGGGACTCCGCCATGAAGTATTGGGACACAGCCACCAGGGCCTCGCTGGGCCAGGGTGTGAACCAGTCCATTGTGCAGCCCGAGATCAGCCCCGGGAACTTCAGCGAGCGCGTTCGGAACTTCTCACCCACCTGGAAGAATGCCGTGTAAAAGTAACTTAGTTCCCCAAAGCTCTTCTAGGATATGTTAGCATGTCTTCAGACATTTATTTAGTGGCACATAAGACTAGCATGGAGTTAAAAATGTGAGATAGATATAACAATGAAAAGGGATGTGAGAAATAGCGAACATGTACAGCTACAGGAGGAATTGGAGGAGAGTGTTAAATGGCTGAGACAGACCGGGGAGAAGCACAGGACCAGATGGAGGTTCCTCCTGACTCTGGAGATGAAGTAGTCGTAGAGGTTGTCAAAGGTGGGTGGCTGCTTTGGCAACTCCTTCTTCATCACAGAGATGAGGTTCTGCGTGATCTCGTCCAATTCATCACGTGCAAACAGATTAGACACCTGTGGTACGTAACACATAACCACACTTTGTAGAGGGAGCAAAAAATTGGGTTGCTGCAAATGGACAAACGTTCTACAAATAATGATATGCTAGCAAACTCGGAGCTGACCTCTCCAGACGAGAGGACGTTGTTGATATACTCCAGGAAAGCCTCGTCTTTGATTTCGTTGTCAGTGAAGACGAAGGTGATGCCTTTCCCATCAGCACCTGCTGTTCTGTACAGCACCTTCAAGTCATCCATCAAGTTGGTGGAATTGTAGGTTCTAATAGAACAAGACGAGTAAACAAAATGATACCTCTACTTAGACAGAAATGTTATTTATACTATACTTTGTACTAATATACGTTAAACATGTTTCTGTATTTCATAAACATTTTTACCCCATCAAACTTTACACTTTTACTTGATACAAAGTGTATGCTTCTTGCAAGGTAACTTGACATTAAATCAGATAGAGAGTTGCTCTCCAGACCTGGTTAGTGTGATCTGGAAGATATGGTAGCCTGCGACAAACGAGGCCAGGCGAGTGAGACTCTGCTTCCCTGAGCCTCCTACTCCAACCAGGAGAGCACTGCCACAATCAGTCCGAATGATCCGAGAGATCTGGGCACAGACACATACACACATAACAACTTAGTTTTCTCTTTTATTTACAAGTTTTCCATTTTGTGTGTGTGTGTATTTGTTTGTGAAATAAGGTCAAAGGCCAAAGAGATGAGAGGTGAGCTGAAGTGAGACAGGCACGATGATTAATGGCATGATTAATAGATGAAATAAAGAATGGTAGGACTGAAAGAGAAATAGAGACACTGAGAGTGAAGGAACCTTGATGAGGTGAGTCATTGCATCTGTGAAGAACACCAGGTCAAGGCTGGTGCCTCGGACAGCCTCATTATACTGGCCCTGGAAGACCTGGAGCTTCTCAGACAGAAACTCAAAACCGGGAATCTAAAAACAAAAGCGTACACAGTATCTATAGCTGATATTTACATTTTCAATGAGCAATGATTATTATAGTCCCTGTTGGTGGAATGGAGGGCTTATTCTGTGCTAGTTAACTGCGATGACCATACCAGCTCATAAACTTTGGGTGCATCTAGAGAGACGTCGTCCGCCTCCTCCCCCGTGGGCTCTGGAGCCTCTCGCAGGAAGTCCACAAAGTAAGGATCGGGGTGGATCTGTGGGACCAGGTTGGCATCCACATGCTCCTGGATCCCGCGTGTTATGGCCTTATCAAACCACACCTTGTCCTCATGGCACACGAACCTGCACGCCAGTGGAACACAGCATGGATAGAGGATATTGCAGAAAAGTTCATTTCAATCAGCCGTGCATTTGAGCAATTAAGTGGATACAATGTAGCTTTTGTCCACAAGAGTGCAGCATTAAGCCGAAGGTCTTCACAAGTTGTACATTTTGCTTTGGTGGTTTTGTTTGTTGATGCCCATAGTGAGTTCAAAAACTTTAAGTGACAGTTCAAGCAAAAGAGTAGCAGAAATCGTTTTCTTGTTACTCAAATGTACACTATGTAGCTCTCAAAGTATTGGAGAAAATGACTTGGCACATCTGTCATGGCCAGGCAGGGAATGACAGCAAGACTCAGTTCCAGTTACAAAGTAGTATGTTCCTGAGACTGATTCAACATTTATTACTGTCTCTGTTATTAAGAAAAGCTCGAGAAAGAATGGCTTAACAAGGTCTGAAGGGTGGAGGCACACTCTAGCTCTGGCTCACCTGTCTGCAATCACCCTTGTGCATTCACACTTAAAGAGAGCCAGTAACGTTGTGATGTCCTCACACTCCCCTGCCTTGACGTTGAGCATGCCCTGCCAGATTCGAGACAGGTCACGCAGGTTGAAGAAGTAGTGGAACTTTGAAGGAGTGGGCAACATTTTCACCTGCAGGTCAAAATGCCAGGAGGTTAAAGGGGAACCAGTTTTACAGTATAAACAGGAACCGAACCAACCTTGCCATGACAATAACGAGAGGAGAAATTCTTTCTTGTTACCTTAGTCCATTGCCAGACAATCCTAGCGGCAGACACCAGAGAGCTGACCATATTTGAGACCTGTGGCTTGAAATCTCTGCATTCATGGAAGTATCCACAACCCATAATTCCTGAGGACACACAGAGCGGGAACAATACAATTATTGTTATTTTTAAATATCTTTCTGTATTTTGAATTGACAGACAGGTGGGGTTTATCATAATGAAGCAGCATAGTCCGTTCCTGACTCCACAACATACTGCCATCATTGGTTATTAATAAGGGGCTGTTGAATGGTAATGCTATGCTTTGGTGTTACACAGTGGTTTTATGAACTACTAGCACATACCAAAGACCTTGTCAATAGAGCTGTTGGAAGGGAGTGTGCAGTTGAAGACGCTGAACTGTCTCTTCAGTCGCTGGGGGATGTCATTGCGGCCACCCCCAGGGTGGATCATGGCAGCCATGATCTGCACGTCCACAATGGTGGTAAAGTCTCCAGGTTTGTCCAGGCTGTACATACCCGTCATCTCCATCAGTTGACGCACAATCTCATTGGTGATCTTAAAGGCAATGACATTAGTACGTTAGTCACATTCCCAAGAATTAACACATTAACACACATGATGTAATTCAGCACACTGGGGAGAAAGTCGACTGAATCATAAAAAGTAATGTGGTAGTGACAGAAGTGTCTAGATAGATAACTTGTCATCCGCAGAATTGTAAGTTAGAGTGTGAACAGTATTACATAGAGTAAGCACAATAAGTACACCAACCATTCCAAAAAACAAATGTTGTTGTTTATAATTATTACTAGTAGTGACATCTGTAGAGGCATAAGTATTACCAGTAGCTATATCTGCCTTCTTTATCAAAATTGCAAAGCCTAGACATTGAGAGACAACCCATTGCGTGAGTACTTTTATTTTTAATAATTAAAGTAAATTTAAAAGTAAGTACTTTTTACCTTTACTTAAGAAGGATTGTTGATGTAATACTTTTACTTTTACTTAAGTATATATTGTGCTGGGTATTTGTACTTTTACTTAAGTACTAAACTTCAGTACTTCCTCCACCACTGGTGGTAGTAACAGAAGTAATGTGGTAGTAACAGAAGTGTCTAGTAGTAACAGAAGTTATGTGGCAGTAACAGAACTGAAATGTAAAGATAAGAACAAGTATCATGGTTTGCATGGTCAGTGGAAGGGATATGAGTGTGGTTTTTGACACCTGATCGCCCCACTCATTGACAACTGGCATGTTGATGTCGTCCACAAAGACAGTCATCCGTCGCCCCCCAGGAGGGCCGTAGGTGCTGCCCATGCGCTTCTCAATGTAGCTCTCCACGGTGCGCTGCAACCCAGTGAAGAAGACAGTCACACTCAGACTCACACACACACACACACACACACTCACACACACACACACACACACACACACTCACACACTCTCTCACTCTCACACTCACACACACACACAGACAGACACACACACACACACACTGACCAGCCCTGCCTACCTGGAACATAGCGGGTTCAGTGGCAGAGGAGAAGTTCATGGACTTGAACAGGTCAGTTTCTGGGTCATATCTCTTTGTGTAACCCTTTATCATGACAGTCTTGGCAGTTCCTTGCTCGCCAATGAGCAGAACAGCCTGTATGGGAAAGTCCAAATCACAACAGTTAATCTGTCCCAATCATTCTTGCATAAAATCATTCTTCATTTTTAGAAAGCCTGCCTACTTTGTGCTGCTTTGCAATTGTTTCGATCAGGAAGTTGGTCCTTGTGTTGTCCACATTGGGCACGAGGATGGAGGAGTAATCAGGGATGTAGTCAGTCGGATATTCATACTCCACCACATATGTGCTCCAGTGGTCCCACTCACCTGGAGTACAAGAATTCATCTCAAAACGTCACCTCACACAACACAAATCCCACGTATTAAAGGCACTGTCTGCCAGGAGCAAATTGCAAAAAATGACATAAAAGTGTATCAAAACGCGCACTGCACCTTTACGGCTACATCTTACACTCAGTCATTGTACCAGTGCTAAATGGCTGACGTGACCAAGGACGCTCTCACCGTTCTGGTTGACCATGTATTCAAAAATGGTCTCTCCGGGCTTGGTCGGGGGCAGGTTAACGTTGCTACTGTGCTCCCTGAGGAAGGCCTCCAGGCTGTTGCGGCCTTCCAGCTCCAGCAGCGCCCCCAGGCTCCACATCACACAGAAGACAAAGAGCCGGCCTAGGTGAACGGTGCTCACCACGACACCAGACTCTTTGGTGGGGATCAGGCCCTCCATCAGGTTCAGTGACTATTCAGACACACACACACACACACACACACACACACACACACACACACACACACATACACACACACAGGCAAGCACACATGTTTATGTCCATATAAAAAAGCACAGCAAACACACATAAATATGACTACTTTAGGTACTAATGTCAGACAGAAATATACATGCAGAATACCTGTATGATGTAGTTGCACTCTAAAAGGTCCATTTTCGGTTTGAGGCTTTGACACACAAAGAGGTATGCATCCTCAAACACCTTGTCATACAAACTGATCAGGTTGTCAGCTTCTTGGGCACTGCGCTTGTAAGCCCATCCCTGTTATGGAAAAATCAGTAGAACTGCATTGAAAAAAACAGTATGGTGCATGAGTAAATTAATAATGTATGAAACATATTTCATATCTGTGAGTCAAATGGAGCACAGTGACTTCTCACACCAAATTGTTCAAGTCATTGTAAATTATATAAAATTATTTTTATAGTTCCAAACCTGCTAAGGCATGATCAGGTCTGGCTGCAGTGTGTACCTGTAGGATTGGCCTCCAGCTGAGGGCAGAGGAGCTCATGAACACCATCCCCACTCTGGACACAGTGGCCGGGGAGGCGTTGTCCATGTTGTGCACCTCAAACACCAGCTTGCAGCAGGGGGACATGACGATACGGTCACCGTTGGCCAGGGTTAGCGTCTTATTGTCATCCAGGACAGAGTTCAAGTTCTCAATCCAGATGGCGTCCACAGGGCCATCCAGAACAATCCAAATGTTCTCACCTAAATCCAGGAGTAGAATGAATCCCTTAGGATCTTGAGAACTGTAGATTGACGCTGCACCAGGCAGACTTCTTTGCTAAGTTAAGTTTAAGTATAAGACTGCATCAATGTCATGCACTGAATTGCATTTTTATCACTATGGAAAAAATACTTTTTATGGCTGACATATACATAACATAAACTGCCATCATACATTCAACATTACCATTGTGCTTTGGGTTTTGTTTTTCACTTTCATGTTTTTTCACCACCTGGGTAAGCAGTTGACGACATACTTAATTATAATAATTTCCTGATGAACACTTACCCTTCTTAGCTTTCAGAGTCTTCCTCCACAGCGTGGAGAAGATACCATCCGTCCAGTCGTTGGTTGCGGCGTCCAGTCGGCCAAACATCTGGGGGGCCGTGATGGCTTTGGGGTTCATCCTCATCTCTCTGTGGGGGGTGCCACAGTCACTCAGTGCGCGCATCAGGATGTTGATGACCGTGGTCTTGCCCGCCCCGCTGGGGCCCAGGGTCATGAGACCGTGACGCACTCGGGATGCTTCGTATAACTGAACACCAAAGACAAAACAAATCAGAGAGAGCATGTCTGAATCATGTTACTATACCAACAGCTGTTTGACCGCTGTCACCTTGAAAGAGTATTTCCTTTCAAAAGAAACATTCACCAGCCAGCATAAACTAGCTTGGTGGCCATATTGGCTCAGTACAACATAGAATGAGATTTATTTATGGTGGTGTAGTGGTTGCTGGAGAAGTGGGTATACTCTTAGTAATTCTTTAATTTTTTTTAAGCACTCCATATAGCACAGGATAAACTACCTGTTTTGACAAGTGGGTATACGCAATGCTGACTGAAAAATAAGTGGGTATACTCCGTATACCTGCGTATACTCTGGACTACACCCCTGCTGATGCTTGACAATTTATTAATGAGATATGAGGGGTACCTGCACCAGCTTGAGGTTCCAGGGCGGGTGATTGATGATGCCGGCCAGTGCCACCTGGGTCTCCACGGCGGCCTGCAGCTCTGCGTAGGTACTGTTGTCCAGCTGGATGCCTGGGAACAGATCGCTGATCAAGCTGAGGAAGAGTGGCTCGTCCTCATCCACCTGCACACAGATTTCAAATGGAACTCAGAAAACTGCTGGAAGACACAACAGCCCATTTTTGTAATCATGTGAGTGACATGAATGACTCAATCATTCCATTCCGTTTGATTCACATGTATTTATGTAAGATGTGAGTCCATTAACAGAGAACATGGTTCTTGTATTTGTGTTCATAAGGAATAGGACGGTTTGGAAGGCTTGGAATATGATTTCCAGTTTCCTAATCACTGCTTTACAACTGAGTCAACTCCATTAATACAAATTCCTTAGCAAACGATGTTAGACTTTTATTGGCAATCAAACCGATGTTACCCTAAGTATACTATAACTGATGTCATTCTGAGTTGTGATGCCAAGGTGCAGTGGATGTGTGTTAGGTGTCTTGGCCTGGTCCACACCAGTTTAGAAAGGTTCATGTCTCGTAGCACTCTCATGACGATGCTGGATTCTGTCTCTGAAGGACGGGCTCGTTTCATGGCTCCCAGTGTCCTCAACACTGACAAGATGTTCCTCAAACCAAAGTCATAATGGACCTAAGGCCACAATCAAACCAGCACTATCAGTAAGGGGTTAGAAAAGCGGTGAAGTTCTGAAACAACAGACATATCAGAGTATATTCTGATGATAAGGTGAGATACTGACCTGCTTAGTGAGCTGCTCCTCACAAAGCTTGTAGAGCACAAAAAACTTCTGGGCCAAGACGACATTCTCTATAAATCCACAACTGGCCAACTTCACCCTCATAATAATCTGAGTGAAAGAAATTGAGAGGATTACAGATTAATTTAACTCTTTCCAGCAAAAACAGCCACTTTAAAGCCTGCTAATATATTCCTGTAATAAAACATGGATGAATATGATTATATTGCTTCAAATGTACAGTTGTCAATGATGTTTACAAGTGCCACTGATCATTCATACCTGCAGAAGAGGAGCCAAAAGCCTAATCCTACACGAAAATGTGGTAAGTGCTGTCCTGTGCATGAATTATTTGTAAATAAACTATATTCCGTGGTCTAGCATCATACACCCATTTCTTCACCTGTCTGTCCGGGACCATCATGGACACAGTCCTGAATTGCACCTTCAAATTCTCCGGAAGTTCTTGACGACCTGCATAGCCCGGGTTCTAAAGATCAAACACAACTAGTTCAATTGATTGTCTACTTTTGGCATGGGTGTAGATAACACAAATCCTCTATGACTCACTCACCATGGTAATGAAGAGACCAAACTCTGGATTTAGTTCCACGACGTCTCCGTCAGTGAAAATGAACTGAGATTTACGCTCTTTGCGTGAAACTAGGACAATGTAGATCTGCTGAGCTGCTACAGACAGCACAGGCAGGTCAATTCTGTTGAACTCATCAAAGCACCCCCAGGATCCAGACTGTGCCAGCCCTATGGAGACACCCCACTATCAGCATCAAGTCTTCACAAGGTGAGAGGGGTCAATCAGCGCAGGTGTCTCTTGAAGTTCAATATGAGCTTTTAATGAATTATCAAATAACAAACCTTTATAGATCCTGCCAAGGCCTCTGAAGTCCATCTGGTCAGAGCAGTTGAAGACCACCACATACTTCCCCAGGCAGCGGCCCATATCTTTGGTGGTCTCAGTCTTTCCTGTTCCTGCCGGTCCAGCCGGGGCTCCACCCATACTCATGCCCAGGGCCTGAGCCAGTGTGATGTAACACCTTCAGACAAACCAAAGCACTCATAACCACGTAAAGCCACCAAAAGGACACAGTGAGAGCAGCCATGACCTTGGTCTCAGTGATGATCCTACCTGTCAGTCAGAGGGGTGATGACCAGACGGTCTGTGCAGCCCAAGAACTCATTTTGATAAATGAAGTCCACGTCTGTGATGGACACTAGGACATGGTCCACATCCTCTTTGAAGTAAAACCTGCTCTGTTTCAGCCACTCGAAATCACTCACTGACTTGACGTGCATTTTCACCTAAGGAGAGAAGAACAGGCATTAGGGCCCTCCACTTCCCCCTCCTATGAGATTCACTGAGCAAAGACACACTCAAGCAACACAGCTAACTCACCAGATCGTCAAAGATGTCTCTTTGGTGCACATGAATTGTCACCAGGGTCTCAAATTTAATTCTGTCAAACTTGGTTAGATCATGAGTGGTCTGTGAAATGAGTGTGTTGAGCAGGTCCAGGAACTTCTGGTTGGTCAGCGGCATGACTTTCTTGTCATCTTTGGCATTGCGCAGCGCCTCCTCTGAGTCTCGGGTCCAAAGCATCTGAATCCCCAGGAGTCCCACCTGAGAACACAGCAAACATCAATCAAACTCTGAATCCTGACCTATTTCACATGGTTCACTCCATCATGTTTGAGGCCACGTCTTCTATATGACCATCTTTGAACCTTAATGCTAGGTTGTTTTATTCTTCATTTTTCTGATTCTATGGTATTATTATTTGACCTGCCCCCATAGCTACAATACAGACAAATCATATTGAAAACTGCATGTTTAAATTGCCCTTGTTCCCTACTCACCTGAGCTTGGAACTGATTGAGGAAGGTGAGAAGATTGAAGCCGCTGTCGTTGATCTGAAGGTCTGCAGATTTTATGACAGAATGCAGAGAGGACTGCTGTTGCATCAGTAGTTCACCTAACCACAGCTCTACAGGCCCACGGGCCATCACTGGGACGTCCAGCTAACAAATACACACACACACACACACACACACACACACACACACACACACACACACACACACACACACACACACACACACACACACACACACACACACACACACACACACACACACAAACACACACACACACACACACACACACAAAGTCAAACATGTGCTTCAGGGAAATCTAGATATACACAAACCTACTAGCTCATATACTGTATAGCCACTATCCAGTGAAAATATCCATGTTGAGTTTGTTTTTCTAATAAATCAGCTTTACCAAAACTTACAGGCACTTTCTCTCCTTCCTGTGAGATGACAGCCAGAATCTTGTCATACTCCTTGGCATGGAACTCTACGTCATTGACATTGTCAAACATTCCTAGGAGATGAGGCTACAAGGAGAGCCAGAGAAATAACAAATTTAATGTAAATGTATATGTCACAATAACATGATGACCAATACAATATCAGCTTTGACTATGTGAGATGCACTATACAAAGGAAAACCTTACCTGGATAGTGTGGGAATCACTGGCCTGTCCCAAGATTTCCAGCAGGGAAGGATCAGACACAAAGAAGAACCGTGGAAATTGCAGACGCTTTTTCTCAAGGTAACTGTGACATGAAAGAAATCAATCTCCAGATTACTGGTACTGTTCAGAAGATTGGCACTCCCGGCGGTGTCCGGCTGTGCACCCCCGTTGTGCCGGCCATGTACAATACTTGGGGACACAAAGAGGTCCCCCAATCCTGTGTTCCCAGAGTTCCGTGGGCTGTGCATATGCGTAATGTGAGGTTTGAAGTGTTTGAAGGCACTTTAATGAAATAGCCCAAATAAAATACCTGTGCAATATCAGTCAGATACAACTAGCTAAGTGAGGAATGTGGGTAGCGAGAAGTGTGAGTATGTAAAACAGAGGGGTGTGAAGAGTGAGAGTATGTTTTGGGTAAATCTCAGGTAATATGTAGTAGGGTAAACTTTGAGTAAGGTTTGAGTAATGAAAAGGCTGGTCCTTTACCCTGTCAGAGACTTCTGGCACAGCTCGAGCTGCTCCTGCAGGTGAGGCAGAAGCTGCGTCATGGTCTCGTCTCCCACACAGCACTGTACCACATTGGGGATGTCGTGAGCACGCTGCATGATCTTAATCCAGGATTTATCAATGTTCTGGAAACGCTTGGCTTCCTACGGAGAGAAGTGCCAACGCAACCATCATGACATGGACAGAATACACAAACAATTACGATTCACTGATGATTCTAAAACATTTTACAAACGTAACATTCTATAACATTTTACAAAATGAGCAGTGAGTTAGCAAGCTACAACACTGATGAGTACTTAATTGTCCATATCATAAATGGGTTGCGTGAACCATTGTGAACAGACCTGTGGCAACTGTTTGGCAATATCTCCGCCCACAAACACAGCTTCCAGATACACCCACAGGTTCTGAACAGTGAGCCACTGTTCAATGATGTCTGAAGAGGTGGACAGTTTAAAAACCCAGTTCTGGATGTCTTTCTTGAAAGGAGCATTGTATCTGTGTTAAAAATGCAAGCATCCCAGTCAGTACTATCCATATGGAAAAAGGCACAAAACAAATGCATGTAGATAGGTGTAATCAAGTGTCTTCCACCTGATTTTTTTTAAGGTGTTTTAAGGTTCTTATTACCTGTTGCTGAGGAGGGACCCTAACAACATGAGACTGTCCTCCATGATGGTGACAATCTCAGCAGTTTCCACCCCCCGGAGCATGAGCTCTCCGCGGCCTTTAAAGGTCATGAAGCTTAAGGACTGGCTGGACCAGATGTCGACCACCTGTGCCAGCTTGGCCTCGATATCTTTCTCTTTGACGGCTGAGATGCAGATGTCCTGAGGAACAAAACAACCAAAGGCAACTTGTGTAAGGAAAATGAAAATGCTATGTGCCTTTACAACCTTTATTATACAAGTCTAATAAAAGAAAAAGAGCAGGCATTAATCCTAACTCTTCTTACAAAAGCATTGTTTTTAAAGAAAAGAAGTCCGTCAGTCAGTTATCCAAAGATGGCTTAAGGTTGGGCATGTATTATTCAAATATTCATGGTACAACACAACAATTCTATGAAGAGATCATAACAAGTTGAGCAATACTGACCTCAATGTCCTCTTTGTATTTAAGCAACGGCGCCTCCATGATGTTTTGCAAAGAGAAGGTATCCAGCTCTATATCAAACTTGTGTCCCGTCAGGTTGGTGATGCGATCCCAGTGCCTCAGCTTCATGGCCTTGTTTGCCATCATCTCCAGTAAGGGACACGACTCACTGAAGTCGTCAATGCGCTTCTTCAGGTCCAGGAAAGCCTGCCAATCCTTCAGGCCTTTCGGCAGTTTGCGGCATCTGCACAGATATTCCACAGCTCAGCTCTGAAGCCAACAAACTATGAAGTAAATCCAAAATGAAAAGATGTACTACCTGTTCTGGAATTCCAAGAGCTCAGCATTGATCTTCTCAATGTCCACCTCGGTCCAGAGAATGTCATAATAGCCATTGATCTTGCTCATAACTGAATCATACAGACCATACAGTTTCTGAAGAAGGCCCAGTTCTTTGCTAAAAGAGAAATACATAATCACGTTGCTATAAACTGTAAACTCAATCTACTTGAGTGAAGCCCTAACCCAAATGTTAACATAC
Organism: Sprattus sprattus; assembly: GCF_963457725.1. Taxonomy (NCBI): domain Eukaryota; kingdom Metazoa; phylum Chordata; class Actinopteri; order Clupeiformes; family Clupeidae; genus Sprattus; species Sprattus sprattus. The sequence goes on from NC_137914.1 coordinate 6,866,270, forward strand.
CGAATCTTCTGTAGAGCCTCATAGTCTGTAACAGGCAGACCAAACAGCTGCTCTCCTGAGGAATAGGTGATAAACTTCCTCCAGAGATCATCAAAGCTGGACTGTCATTCACATCCACACATACCACAAAAGAAAGAACATTTTAGATCATAAATAGTCTCAAATGTGATTGATCACTTTCTTTTGTCTTTAAAATGGACGATTTCCATACCGCCATGTTTGTCTTACATATTTAGTCCTGTTCTGCACTGTTCATTTGTCTGGTTTAATGTAAATGTCTCTGCAAGAAGTCTATATACATTCGCGATCACATCAATATCAAGATAAACTTGTGTCTGTGCTGTTTACCTGGCTGATCTGTAGCCTAGTACTTGCTTCCTGTGGAGCGATTCCTGCCACCATGGGGCCTTCCTTCAGTGTTTCAAGGATACAAAAGTGTAAAAGTCAGTTACATTCAAATTAGGGTTTGGAAAAATTATAGTGTGTAATAAGTGAGGGAAAATAAGAATGTACAGAAAAATGTATGGAAAACAATATTACCGTGTCGTATTGGTCAGCAAATGCCACAACATCGTGTTTAAATATGGTAACCGATGATAGGAGGTTCTCTTTGAACTTTGGCTGCACTTGCACTAATTCATCCTGTACTGATCTCTGTGGGTAGAAATAATTTTAATTGAGTTCACTTTCATATCAGTAACAAGATGAGGGCACAACAGGGAAGACTCTTATAGAACACTTGGGGTGAGTAACCACTGACCGCTTTGGACTGCAGTCGGACGAAGGAGTATCTGAGTGTGTCCACCCCCTCTGCCTCTTCCTTGGTGACCTCCACCTCAAAGCGGGACAGTATGCCATACGCTTCCTGCAGGGGAAAATGGGATGAGAGAATATGTCATGACTCAGTTTAATGACAATCAAAGTAAAAAAAACAAGTGGCCCTGATCTTACCTCGATGGGTCCCAGAGTCATGTCAATCTGGATCTCTGAGTCACGAATGGTGGTTAGGGCCTCCATGGCAAAGCGCACATCCTCCAAGTCAGCAATAGGCCGTGAGAGCTTCTTCATATGCTCACTGGTGAAGCTCATGATGTCAAACATCTGCTTCTTGTACTTCTCATTCAGGTACTTGCAAAGCAGTTTCTTCCAAGCCTTTGCCTCAACCATCAGGGACATTTTGAGGGGTTCTGGAAAAAGATGTGTTAGCATAGCTCAGTTCTAGAGTTAATGTAATGATCACTACCACGCATGTGAAATATATTAATTTGGAGCAAAATAGCATACCAGTCGATAACTCAATGGATCCTAAGATGATAACTGGCTTGATGTCCTCTATTTCTTGCTCAAATGACACATAGTGCAAGATCTCAGACTTGATTTGAGGTAGATAAGGGTTGCTGTCCATGAATTCCTATTAAAAACAAACACAAACTATAGATACATTTCCACCAGTGTGATTGCTCAACAGCAGCATAGGATCACTAACGCTTGCCAAGCAAATGACAGAATATACAGGCCTAACACTGATGTAGAGGTATTGCTACGTAAGTATAATGATATTTATAACAGGACAGGGGTATAAATTATCATAATAATACTTTTTAATATAGCCGCAAGCAGCGTTCATCGGGTTCCAAACAGTTTGTGCAAACTGCCTAAAGTAGCGAAAGGTGTTATTATTTGACAGCTTCAACAGGTGAAAGAGTCAGATCATCAAATCAAACTTTATTACTATGGTGCATTTCATACCACAAGGTAACACAATGCGCCTCACAGAAGGAAATGGGTGTGTACCTTGAGAGCATGTCTGACATATATTCAGGTGCAGGACTATGGAGTGATTTATAGACTTGTAAAAGAATCTTGAAATCTATTCTGAAACTTAACACAGTGCAGTGATTTTAAGACTGGTGTGATGCGCGCCGTCTTGTTATAGTGAGGAACTGTGCTGCTACATTCTGTATTATTTGTAATTGACTAAATGGCTTTTTTTTGCTAGACCGGACACAGTAGTCTAGCAATCACACTAATAAGAGATTTTTGAGATGACATGCTCTACAGTGGTGACAAATATGTGTGAGAACACAGAGTACACACCTTAACCTTTACATCCCTGTCCTCGGCCCAGACCACCTTGAATGGGTGGAACTGCTTGAGTACATCACTAGTCTGCTTCCTCAGTGAGTTGACTGCAGAGGTGAGCAACACCACAAGCTTGCAGATGTCCTTGTGTTCAGCCACACTCTGGTAGAAGTTCATAACCCTGAAGTCTACAAGAGTTCCAAAAAGAAAGGTACTTTCTCTGTGTTTAAGAATGGCTTATCTTGTCTTCGCCACAAAACCAGTCAATGTAAGAACTGGACATGTCAAATCAACTAGTTCTTAATCCAACCCATTTTCAGTTCTACTCAAAAGCACTGCCATGATAAATAAGTAACCTAAGACAGACATAATGTTCCTATTTGTCATCAACCCAAGTATAAGGAGAATACAATCACAAATGCATACGGTACATAAGGTGTTATATAACTGAAACTCTTACTGGGGATGCTCTCTCCAGGACGGTACAGTCGCCAGCGTGCCACACCTCGGCTCACCTCCATCAGCAGATGCACAAGCCGGTTAATGGCCTGCTGGATGTCATCAAGGCTGGGTACCATCACCTGTGGCACATGCGGAGAATGGGACACTCACACAAAGTCGACTTGTTACAACTGAGTGATGGAACGCCTCATATTTATCATGAAAATGATCAAATACAAAAGAAGCAGGCATTGATAAAGGTCACATTCAGCAAGTTGTCATATATTGCAATAGTTTATGTACTTCACTAACTCCTTTAGAAGAATGTCATCTGTACTTACCTGACAGGGTCCCAGCATAAACTTTTTTCATTTGTTCCGGTCTTTTTGTGCCATGCCCTGTTTTGTTTAACAATGTGCTGATGTTTGTTTAGTAGACCTTGTGCTTGTCACCTGTTCCTCATGGTGTCTGTATCAGTTTGTTGTTTCAGTCAAACTTTTAGAGTTAGCTCTAACCTGCTGCCCTGCTGTGCATTTGGGTCTCTCTCGCCAAACCCTGACACTTACCACGTTGGGAATGGAGAGATGGACTTCTGACTTGATGAAAGTAACCAGCTCGTCTGACTTGGACTCACTGGGCGTGCTGAAGCGGTTCTTTCTGGCGGATGAGCTGATGAGATGAGAGTAGCAAATTGTGCAAAATGAGCAGCAAAAAAAAAACCTCAGCAACCTACCCCCTACCAGACTCAATATTTTCAGTGTACAGAGTCCTTAACTCACGTGGCAACAAAGATTCTCCTCTTGAGCGTGTCCAGAGACAAGTGTGTGGATTTGACTAAAGCGTCCAGTAACTTTGTGCTGAAGAAGGCATACATCTCCTGACATTCCTACAAAGACAAGGAGGTTACACATTAAGACAGAGGTACTGTCAGGCAGACTATTACTTTGTCACTGCTATCCATCACCTGAAAATATATTGTAAAACTGCAATTATAATCTTTCAGTTATTCTGAAAGCCCATCAAAATAAAGTCATAATAATCATTCGTTTGTTACTTAAATCTTCCCTAGATTGTCACCTTTTCAAACTCATCTTCTTTCTCCCCTTCTTGGCCCTCTGCACCATATTCATCGTTTGAAGCATCACTGTCGGTTGAAAATGCAACCTTGCCTTTGGCTTGTCTTTGTACTTTGAAGCAGAAATAGAAGGATGCTTTCAAACAAAATATACTGTGGGATTGTAATCAGTATATATTAACCAGTGAATACATATCTGTAAACACATTATTAAAGGAACTTAAGCCATACTTTTTTTCTAAAAGCTAACAACTTCAGATTTACTAGAACACAAATGAACAGATAAATGTGTATTTTCTGGTCCTGTACCTTCATCTGAAGGAGTATCTGTCTTTGTGTCTTTAGACACATAAATGGTGTTAAAGATGTCAATGAGTTCCGTCACAGCCTCTTCTACATGTTTGCTCTTGTTGTCCAAAATGTCTGCCCACTGTTTGCATTGATTCTGAGGCCAAACAGACACAATGGTTGTATAATACACTCAATAACTTCAAGTAGGTCTTTCACGCTACTTTGGTAGCACAGACTGATACAATCTATTTATGCAATATGGCAGCAACGAAAGGTCTTGTAATCTGAGGATCCTCAGGCTGTTTTAGGGGATATGAGAGAAAGTAAACACCTCATTGACTGAAACGAGATCTTGCAGTGAAGACGGTCTGTCATCAGGCACGTTTATAAGTGTGGTCTCCGAAATGTCCTGGAGCACAGCATCGATCTGCATCTCACAGATATCTTTCACCTTTTAGGAGAAATGTGGTAATTAACAGGTACTCTTACGGTTAGGATTCTTATTGGTTCTTATGATACAAAAGCATTCCAATGATGTACCTTCTTTAGAAGATGGCTCAGATCTGACATGGCTGTATCAATATTGTTGAAGAATTTTTCCAAGATCAGAGACGACCAATTGAGCAGCACTAAGCCATGACGGAGCACTGAATCCACCTGAACAGGTAAAATATACCAATACACAAGCACTTAATATTACCCTTATAACTCAAGCTCCACTTACAAAATGTATGTGTTCATGATGAAGTACACTGAAAACATAGAATGGATTACAATTTTTATCTTGGAAGTCATCAAATTATAGAAGACTGGTGGAATCCTCTTTAGAAGCTCCTCATAATCACTCAGGAAAGTCTGGAAAGAGCAGCATTCAACAAATATTAGTAATAACACATTACACATTGACCATTTTATCACTATGTATTACATCACAATATCTCTGTGCTGGAATACATTTGAAAAGACAGCAGATATAGGCCTGCTTCAGTACCTCAAGGCGAAGTCGGCTGGCTTCCATGGACTTCTCATTCTTCACCAGACGCAGTGCCTGCTCAGGAACTTCTAGCCCCATCTTCAACATGCACTTTGTCTCACGAACAATCTCAGATATTTTGGGGTCAAAGTTCACCAGCAGCTTTCCGGTAGCAGGATGTAATACTAGCAATGTAGCTTGAAGGGCTACATATAAAACATAACATGCAACTATTAAAATACCTATGTAAACCAACAATATAACTGTAATATAACAAAATATTGAATTGATTTAACATAGGGGTCGAGGAAGAAATTGATTCAGTTACGAATTGGGATTCTTGATTCATCAAACTGACTAAAAATAGATTCACTAAATCAGTGTGCAGATGAAAGAATCGAAATACACATTGAATCGGCAACTAAATATTGTTGTAATAATGAATTGTGAGTTTGCAATTTACACCCCTAATATTCTATGAGAAGTACTTTGGAAACTGGCTGGTGACACTTGCCATACTGTAACTGGGAAACATCCCTCATCCAGGACCTGTGGTAGACAATCTCAAACTCCACAAGTACTGCAGCTGTCCTGTTGTACATCTTAACCACATCCATACCTTCCGGACTGGACAAGATGGTAGAGTTTTGCTTGAGAAAAACACAACAAAAAAAGAAATGTTGCTCTTCCAGGACTATTTTAAAGTCAGATATAAACCAATAGGAGAATGGTGTGTGGAAAAGTCACCTCTATGTACTGAATGGGTTCCTGTATCTTCCTGAATAACTGCTTGACCCAGAGGATTTTTCCAGCAATGGGAGGCATGTTCCTGGCCACTGGAGGGTCCTCCCTGTGAACTTGATACAGCTGAAGGACATACATGAGTGAAGTGAATAACTTCATACTAAAAAAATTGCATGCCACTGGAATTGACAGGGTTTACATTAACTTTCGTAAATAAAAAAAATGGAAAAAAATAGGATGAGACCTTTCTGATAGACTCCAGTTCTAAGACATAGTGCTGAAGAATAAGTCCAACTGTATTTGAGATTTCTGCTTGCAGACAGGGCATGTTCAGTTTCTGAAACCTAAAAACCAAAAAACAAAGATGCTTCACTGTATTTGTTTTAAAAAGGGTGACAACTCCAAAGTGTACACTTGGTAAGGGCCATGTTACCTTTGCAAAAGCCGCAAAGCCTGTTGAGATGACAGAATCTTTGAGAAGCAGGAGTTCATGAAAACCTGTAGCTGGTTCTGGAAGGTGACCAATATTAAATTAAGAACTGACAAACATTTTATTACCAGTTCATCAATAACAACTTCAGAGGACTGTCTCTGTGACTTTGTATACCTCAAGGTTTTTGATCTGCAACATGAACTCAGCAAAGTCAACTTCAAAATCAGCTTTTCGGGGGGCCAGGAAGTCGTATTGCTTCTTCTTTATGGTAAGATATATACTTTGAAACTTTCCAGCAATTGTGTCAATTCCTTCAATGGTTGATGTGCTCAGCACAGAAAATGTTTTTATGGCAGTTATCATCTGTGTTATCTGTGAGGAAAACAAAGTCCGACCAAAAGTTTAAAGCAAAGATGAGGAGAGCCAATGATAGGATGCCCCGTAAAGAAAGTGTATAAGATGTGGTCACCTTTTCCAGTCGTTTGCAAAATCCTTCAAACTTTCCAAAAATATACATCTCTGAGACCTCAAAAGGCTTTTCACCAGGCCTTTCAAGTGTTTGTTTCTTTGTCTTATGGAAGCAGGATTGATACTCACGGAACAAGTTAATACAATCCTAATGTAACATACAAAATGCAACATCCATTAGCTTTTCCATCATTTTATAAGATTATTTGGCTTGACATGTGTATGGGCAAGATATCAAGGAACTTGTGCAATTGTAGGATGTTTCTGAATGTAGTCCATGATACCTCTATCTTTTTTATGATTTCTTGAGTGTCCTGGTCCCAAATCCAACTAGAGCCATTGTCTGTGATGTAGGCTCTACAAGCGGTTACCATTTGATTTGTAACCTGAAAAAAGGATAATCAAAGTGTACTTAAATCTCACTTCAATTTACACTCAAACAAACGACAAACATATTGCAATAGAAAGAAAGCTAAAGGAAAAGTAATTACTTTGATAAAGAGGGAGGTTATTCTCTCTGAAGTGTTATAATAACGTGACACGCTGTGAATCATTCTGATGGCATTGATAAGGTTCTGAATGCTTTTAGCCATGGTAACCTGTAAAAAACATACACTTCACTTTAGTTGCGTGCTTAACAGGGCATAGCAAAACAACAATAAATAAAGACACACAACACTTACAGGATCATGGTTGTAGAGAGGTTGGCAGACCTTCTCCAGAGTATACAGGAATCTAACATTGTCTTTGGCTTCATTGGCACAGTCTGTTATTCTGGCATCTAATTCCTTCCACAACTACAAGAAAGAGAGGACAATTCAGATTATTGTTAACACATGAAATTTTAATTTTAAATAAATCAAGAATAAATGATCTACCTTCAGTGTCTTAGAACGACTGATATTGAGCACATTGAGGATGGCTTTGCACTCTGTGCTCTTGATGTGCTCAATAATGGAGTTGAACTTCGCAGACATCCTCTTCCAGTGCTCCAGCTCAGTGAGAGGTCCAGAGGCATCAGCCTCTTTCCTCATTTGATCACTCTCTGTGAGTACCTACACATGCAAAAGAATTGGGTAGGTATTCTGATTGGCATTGTGATAATGACTTGCAAGTTCCCCACTTAATGTGTGTTCATTTGAATGATAATAAAGGGGCTGATTCATTTCAAGTGATATACCTGTTCAATCTGCTTATACCACATCGTCAAAACATCCTCCAGGTGATGCACCGTATCCATATCTGCAGCTGCTGCTTTTGTGCCCTCAAAGGAAAGGAGCTTTGAAAAATCAATGCCTTTGGCTTCCTTCAGATGAACTGCCCCCTCAATGCTCACCTGGATACCTAAAAGTGCATTCAGAAGAACGTTTATTGGTGGAACCTTGTGGTACACTTACATTTTTTTAGAACAATCTCACCATAAGCCTTGTTTTGAAAACAGAATGCAGAATTTGCCCACCATCCAAGAAGCTGACATAACGTGAGATGGTGTCTTTAAAGTTCTGCTTATCCGTATCTCCATGTTTGGATGCATTTAGAGCTCCCCAGTTATCTGTTGCACTAACAGAAGGCATCAGGACTTTGGACAGCAGGTTTCTGGTTCCCTTCAGAAGACCCTCTCGAGCATCAAGCATGGAAAAGTATATTTCCTATGGATATAAGGGAATATGAAATCACTGAAAAGGATTGGAAATGATATTAATTTAACGTATGATTCTGTCTTTGATCATCACCCTGCCCAAAATGCAGATCTATAACAACTATTTGAACTTTAATAATCCTCACCTCATGTATGTTTTTTGGATTAATGACAGCATCAACTTTAGTGCGGACGAAAAACAGACAAAGTCCTGTAAGGCAAGTGTCTGACAATTTGGCTAGGATCAGTCGCATAATTTTGGATCCTTTTGCAGTTCCAGGAAATGTACGCCCACATTCTGAAACAAACAAAACAATAAATAATATATCAACTTCATGTTTCTGTAAAATGTTTATAAATGACCAAAGCCAACAGTTTACCTATTCCAGGAACTTCTGCTTCCTGGTACACAAATGAAATTGTCTTGCTCCCTCCTTTGGCAAAGAAATTATCAAATGGCTTCAACTATAGATGAAGATAGATGAAGATCAGGGTACTTATGTTCATTTTTATACAGTAAGGCTACATCATATTACAATTACTGTTTTGATATATATCACAACATGAACTCACAGATGAACTGTCAAGAATAAAATCTTCAACCACTGGAATTTCAATGGAGAGCCTGTCTGCCAGGATTTCAAACATGTACTTGTGAGCTGGAGTAAATTTGGTTTTGCGGACTTCTCGTTCCTCCTTGTACCTTGCCTAGAAAATAAAGTTGTATGCTTAGGTATTGCAGAGTGCAACCGATCCTAATAATGTTAACAGTGTAGGTTACAGGTGAGATAAACAAGGCCTCACAAAGCCAAATACACAAGATCAATCATCATTATCACTTCAAGCAGCCTATAAGCGCTAAGAAGCATATGATGTTTAAAAAGAAAAAGAAAAGTGCTTAGATGTTTTGTAAAATATCTTAACAGTGTAATAATAACTATTTGCTTCTGTAACTGTATCATAATGACTTAATAATTGTTGCTTTCCAAAGACAGATCCATGGGTCAAATGTGTCACCTGTTTCTCCTTCATATTCTCCTGCACAGTCTGGACATTGCTCCCTGAACGACGGAAAACACTGCCCCGCCTGCCAGGGCCCTCAGGCACTGGCAAGGAGTTGGGTTCACTCATCTTCAGGCCTAGGGTAGATGGGGTGAGGTCAGGTACCTAGGCTAACGTGAAGTGGCCAACATTATAATTAAATGAATCACTGTTGTAATATACAAAAAGGTCACAGTTGAAAGGTTGCCCATTTAGCCCTAACAAGCCTTAACTATCCATTAGCCATTCGTTAATGGCAAAAAAAAGCTAATTTATCCTTACAAATGACAAGGGTAATGTCAGTAGCTACATTTCTAGTATGTCGTTAGCAAACAAGGTGTCAATACATGTTAATGTTAGCTCCAATCACACGTAGTTAGCCAAGTGACACTACAGAACCAAGAAAAATGCAACTGAACATGCCAGCGACAGCGACTAACACATTGTCGATAGTGATAAACATATCAGATAACGTTAGCTATCGCTATCCTTATTAGCTTGTTATGCTAGCAAGCTAATCTTGCTAGTCAGACTAATTTGTCTATTGTTGACACTTTCGCAACTTACCTCAGTATTTAGGCTTGGACATGAAAGCTGGTGAGTGACTTTTATGTTGACCTAATTGCGTCATGTGATGGGTAAGTTATAATGTAGGCTACAAACCACGAAAAAAGATATGTAGGAAATGTTCTGAATGCCTTAACTAAAATAACGATATTAGAATTGTTGACAGTTTGATTCTTCGTCCGTTAATTTGGGTGACAGATTTGAACTCTGAGCGCGAGGGATGTATGTGACTTTCATAGCATTGGTGGTCCCATTGCCTTTTTTTTGGACAGCGATTTTAGGTTTGCTGTGTCCATGGACGCAAATGTGCTTATGCCTTTTGCATGTACACCATTTCAGTTTTATAATATTCTACCATACCTGGAAGGTGATGCTTTTACACAAAAATACCAAGTCAAGTCTCATGATCGGACTTGATTGATTTTTAAACATGACACTGAATCTCACCAAATCTAACGTATTTTCACTCTACTCAACCATGTGTCAACATTCAGCATCACAGAACAAGTAGTTATCTCGAGGTGCACTAGAGTAGAGAATGCCTCGCAAATGTTACAATAAGCTAGGATGTTACATTAGGCTGATGTAAGGATCCTGATCCTAGTGTCTTTAAAGTGGCTGAAGTTAATAGGATTTTTCAGTGGACATTGCATTGTGCCACTGGTTACCTCAGCATTTGGGCAGTCCCATCTCCTACAGGTCTGGTTGATCTTATTATACCCTGATGTCCCTCCACAGGTTGAAGCCTACTAGCTGCAAATTTGCATGCAGTTTCCAACAGCTGCTACATCTGCAATCTCTAGAAACTAATTTAGATATGGCCAGGAAACTAGAGGTTGCTACAAGGGAGCAAAATGTCTCTGTGGAGTGTCTCTAAGTCAGGAGACATAGGACCACATCTTCCCACTTCTGCAGTCGAGTTCAGCAGAACACCTTGATGAGTGAATAAACACTTTGCATTGCTTCGCATTTTTTGCATTTTACTTTGCATGTTGCCATTCAGGAGTATTGTCAGGTAAAGTACACCAACTACTGGCCTTGTGACTTTGTCCTCCACCCGGATGCTCTCTGGTTAGGGTCATCTCCTGATGGGGTTGTGCTTGACCCAACCGAAAGTCCTCCCTTTGGCCTGCTGGAGACCAAATGCCCATGCCAAAAGCTATGCTGACTGTAAATACTTGAAATGGCATAGTGTCTCAATGAAATTGGAACAGTAGTTCAGATATTTCTGGCAGGTCCAAGGTCCTGATTACAGGAGTTGAGTGGTGTGACTGTAGTGTTTGCGGGAAGGACATGGTAATCAGAGGATCTACCAGTGACGTGCCGTGAGGTTCGTAGCTGGTGAGGCGCAGAAACCGGAAGTGATTATGTCATTCCTATCTATAGTTGTTTAAACAAATAGAAATGTAGGCTATACATCATACATGTACTCTATATATGTCTATGGTTTAAAAATGGTCATCTTCAAGAACTGAAAACACTTTTTACTGTCTGAAACCATTACTTTTAAACTATCGGTTTTTTTTATTATGATAAGTTATGCGGCTCAATACTCAACTGACTTGTTAACCTAACTTTTACGAGGCTAGCCTGTACAGCGTGTGTAGCCCTCCCACCAATGATATGGCTCATTTCATTTTGTCTATAGGAAAATATAACTACAGTGATGGGATGCAAATTTAAATTACCTTTTACCCAACTCGGACACAGTTTTGAATTCGCAGTTTAGAAAAAAAACAATTACATATTTATTTACACAACATATTAACAAGCAAACAGTTAAACACCGCAGACATAGCACACAATACCAAAAAGTTCTACTGGCAAGTATAATTTAAAGTTGGTGCTTAGTTGGAGCTCGTAACCATCCTCTTCTTGGGCGAATGCAGTCAGTGGCTAGTTTAGCTCAAGATTAGCACCTAGTCTGCTCACAACTTCAAGGCAACTTTCCTGCACTAGCAGCCTTTAGCAAGGTTCGTGTTGCACATGAATATGTAGTCCCGTTGGGAAACGGGAAACGGGAAACACTCCAATGCAAATGTCTAATACTACTGTTAACTTAAAATACTAAAACTTTCTTACAACAGCTAATTCAACATGCCTCCAGTCCTAAAGGTGGGCCAACTTCTCTCTCCTTTTTTTCTCTCTAAGTGTAGAAGAAGACCAACGTCAGAACCAGCATAAACCCGACAAGTGCGCTCTCGCACGCCCCCTTCATTGAGGCAGCGGTACTGTGTGCCTTACCTACATGATTATTCAATGCATTTTGAGCTCAACTCACTTCTACGTATGCACAAAACCCAGTTTGGAGCGATTGCGCGATCCTAGGTGAGGCACTGCCTCCTCTGCCCATAGACACTAGAGCAGGGGTCGGCAAGTAACTTGGGCCACGGGCCAGTATTTTTTCGTGCAAGAGTCTGTGTTACTGTCTATTTAGACGCTGCGATAGCCGGTGCTGTGGGTAAACGATGGGTTGACTCAAAAACGATGGGTTGACAGATGTAATTCTAGAATATTGATTGGTTAAGATTAGTTACCAGGCATGAACTGGCTAATACCAAGACTTTGAGCAAAAACCCAACGATTACCTGTGTTTGTGAAGTGTAACATACATCTTTTATCAGTTATTTACGTTTACGATATATACTGCTACAGTTTACACCTATCACAAGTGAAATTCAGTCGCTATTAATGTTGAACAGAAGCGTTAAACGTGACACCACATTAAAAGTTAGGCAAACAACGTTCCAGCTGGTATTAGCCAATCAAATACATGGGGGTTTTCCGTTCCTGCCTGGTAACTAATCGTAACCAATCAATATTCTAGAATTACATCTGTCAACCCATCGTTTTTGAGTCAACCCATCGTTAACAGACAGGTGACCCTTAGCCTGGATACCAGAGCGAACTTAGCCCCGCCCACAAAATTTGAGGTCTGGAAGTTGGTCTGGCATCACTCCGATGGGGAGAAATTATCAATCTCAGAAAACTGACCTAACCAATCAAATTGTCAGGGCGGGCTTTATAAGATGATCGACAGATGATAAACAGTAACGTAATCAACCACGTCACCAAAGACCGCTTGGTTTGAATTCTTTTTCAACAAAGATGGCTGCCGCTGGAGAGCTGAGATGTGTAGGCTAGATTCTGCCATCAAATCTGTTTTAGAAGATCGACAGCGCATTAATTCCGAAAGAGGAACAGAGAAACGTGATCAATGCATTTGTCGATCAAAAATTTGTTTTTGCCATCCTTCCTACGGTATTCGGTAAAAGTTGAATTCATCAGCTGGCCCTGGTCACATACTACGTTGCTCTGATTGGTTCTAGGTATATCCAATTGAGCGAAGAGGCATTTTTTCCCCCTGGTTCGTTGAAACACTCCCCATAAAATCACAGCCCAATGGAGCAGTATCAGACTCATTTTCTGACTAGAATTATGATTTTGACATCGTCAGGCTAGGTGCCCCTTATAGGCCGGGCAAAATATCCCATTTTGGAGCCAAAAATAGAATTCATTATAAAATATTTTTCAGCAAAGATCACAGGAAAAAAATACATTTTTGAGGTATAATTTTGCCATGCATTATTAGCACACTTCTCAGATTGATGAGAATTAAACATATTTCCTCAACTACGAATTCTAACTTACTTTCAACTAGGGCTTTTAGTATGTTGTTTTGGACACACCTCATAGAAATTAACTATGCTGAAAAAAAATATTTTACAATTAATTCTATTTTTAGCTCCAAAATGGGCTATTTTGCCTGGCCTACAGAGGTTTATTTGACATATGACGTAAAGTTAACATGTAGGGCTTTAGGACCTAGGTGTGCTCCGCAAGGCGGAGTATTCTATGGATTTTTGTTTGAGTTGTTACAGGAGCTGAATCCCTGTGCAACCTGCAGTTTGGCCATACCGAAGACGTACTGTTCCAGGTATCCTAAATGTCTTTTGTTTTTGTTCTTACTAATATGGCTTAAGATGTAGAAAGTCAGACCGTGTTTGTAATTGCAAACTAGGATCCTGCTTCTCCTAGATTTAGCTAGACAGCCAAACTGACCTTAGCTGGCTAGCCAGTAATGTCAACCAAATGATCAACGCCAACGTTAAGTTAGTTCAGTATCTTTGACAGTTGGTCACAACTCATCAGTTTAATGTTAGCTGTTACGTTCACATGGCATGTTTCAAAAGCATGGCAACAGTTCAAACGTTTGCAATCATTTTTAAACTGTTATATAACCATTTACCTTAACAATAGAAAGATATTCCGTAACGATACTGTACTATTGACCTGGGAGACAAAGCAGTACACCATTAACGTTAGGGTGTGTAGAGCGTAACTTAACTTAGCTAAGATTTAACATCACTTCTATAGTAACAAAAATACTTTATGTATTAAAGTCATCTCTGTTGGGGGCGATACTGATTGTCAACAGGAACTATGTTTACGTTAGTTAAATTAGATTACGGTGTCTCGATACTTTGCTAATTGTATGTACATTTGTACATCATAAGTGCGTTTTACGTCAGTGCCCATCAAGGAACTTCCTTATGAGTGATGGAGTAGGCCCAGTTAAGTTACATTTTATTGTTACTTTGTTAGCAGCGTTTCGGCTTGGGATGTGAGCTACGTCCGTGCCTACCTTTTTTTTTATTGTTTGTTTTAATGAATGAAAGGTTGTCTTGAGAGTATGTGGGCGTGTTAATAATGACCTGTTGAGAGGTGTAAAGTCAAAGTAAAATGCCCTGACACTTATACAAACGGTTGTGCAACAGATGAAATGTAATGCCATGGTGACTAAGCATAATCTTGAGACCTTCCCTATGGCTATGTATCGCACTCCTCATGTGTTTTCTAGCCATGGCTACCAATCCATTACTTCTCATGCGGCTGATGGCCTCTGCCTACGCAGTGGCGGAGAAGTCCGGGGCCATCGCAAGGAGGGTGATGCAGAGCGGAGACCTGGGCATAGTTGAAAAGGTAGAAAAAAAAGCATAGATATGGTATTAATTATGTTTATTTCATTATTAAACTACAGTGCCGCCCACAATGATTGGCACCCCTAGTGAATATGAGCAAACAGGCTATGAAAAATAAGTCTTTGCTGTTTATCCCCTTGGTCTTTCACTCAAAATATTAACAAAAATCTTACCTTAAGTAAAATTATTGAAAAAAAAGTGTCAACATATTTTTCCTATTCAATTATTTTACCTCAATGAAAAGGTGAGATTTTATCAATATTTTGAGTGGAAGACCAAGAGGATAAACAGGGGTGCCAATAATTGTGGGCGCCACTGTATATACATTTAATTGTAAAACTTCTGGCTATGTTTAACTGAAAGGACATTAAATTAGTGACGCTTTCTCATGTGCAGACAGGTGCCAACGACTTGCAGACTGCAGCTGATAGACTCGTCCAAAAGAGCATCTGCGCTTCACTGTCCCGCAGCTTCCCAAAGCTCACCATCATTGGAGAAGAGGTATCAGCCTTGTCTAGCTGTCCTTACTTTATAACCTCAAAGATATATTTAATTGACCAGTCAGGTGGTGTGTATGTGTGATCCTGCTGTTTACCTACCTGCAGGACCTGCCGGCAGAGACAGTAGAGGAGGACCTGATAGAGACCACACAAGCTGAGGAGGTCCTGCTGAAGCCCTGCCCTCCTGAGTACAGTAGCCTGAAAGAGGAGGAGGTGAGGAAGAGGGATTCTACTCTTGGAGATTGTCTGATAACTTATGTTAGACCAGTGGTTCCCAAACTGGGGTGGGGGGGGGGGGGGGGTTTGCAGGGGGTGTGTGTGGTCACAGACCTCT
Organism: Sprattus sprattus; assembly: GCF_963457725.1. Lineage (NCBI taxonomy): Eukaryota > Metazoa > Chordata > Actinopteri > Clupeiformes > Clupeidae > Sprattus > Sprattus sprattus. Next base: position 6,881,840 of record NC_137914.1, read on the forward strand.
CAGTAGCGAAATGCACGCCTTTATCTTCAGCGTGGCCAATGAAAACTTTTTTATCATTTGAAATCTCAACAATGAACTTTAGCAGACGTCCACAAGACGTGCTGAAGTTTGAGAACCCTTGACGTAGACATTACAATTCCAAGTACATGCAGATCGGGGTTGGAGGGTTTTACTAGGGAATATATTTGACCTCCCATGCCTGTAGAATTCATATCACTTAATTATTGTATTTCATATATTCCCACCAGGTAAAAACTGTATGTTTGATCGTCAGTAAACTTCAGAGAAACAAACAATTTATATAAAACTGATTGCACATACAGCTTCCTGGCCAGCTGGTGCACAGATCCCAATGTTGTAAATAATGTGGATGTTTTGTGATGATACAGAGGGTTGCAGTTAGGTGATAATTATAAGTGTAGAGTAGCGGTAAGAGTTTATACTCCTTGCCAAATGTGTTGCACAGACAAATGGCACCATTGATCCAGTGTGTGTGAAGTGCATGGGTGCACTTCCTGAAGGGCAGTGTGTGGTAGTGCAGTCACTACGGTTGAGTCTGCGCTCTGGCTGCCATAACCCAGAGCCTGGCTCTTTTGCATCGTGGTCAGTGTGCAGGTTTGGTACCCTGTAAAACCAGGTTCAAGTCTCCCTTCGCTACAATCCGATGCGGCTTTGGTTTTTTTGTCTGATCATTGTTGTCATTTGTGTATCTCCTTGTCCAAATCTTAGCTTGTCGTGTGGGTTGATCCACTGGATGGCACCAAGGAATACACAGAAGGTAAGCTATCCTGTCATCTGTTGGGGCTAGCAACGATGTATCACTCTCATGCAGCATGCATTCTAATTTCCATTCAAATCTCGGCTGATTCTCAGTCCTGCTTACAACAGCTGATTTATCACAATAGCTCTTTAGCTTCTTGAGTTACTTTCTGGACTAATGGTCTAGCAATCTCTGCTGAGTTCATTAAATGACACGCACCCACTGACCTATATAACATTTATAGATCAGTCTGTGCGCCATAGAGACCTTGGGACGGATGAAAAGTGGGGCTTGAGACAGGCGTTAAAGCTGTAGTTTATTGTTGGTGGTGATGGTTGCCTCTGTCTTACTTCCACTATTTTGCCTTAACCCCCTCTGTGTGTAACCCATTTGCTTTCTTGCTGTCTCCCTCTCTTCTGCTCCCCGTCTCTCACCTGCTTAATTTCGTCTTTCCTTATTTTCTTCCTTGTTCCTCCTGTGCTGTTTTTGCTGTAGCTGCGAGTTTACTGTACAGCACCCATCACAGACAGAAGGTCCACTCAGGCTCCGAGCTTCAGCTGTTGGCAACCGCACTCCGTAGGCTGAGCATGGAAGGGTTGGAGAGTGGAGTGGAGTGTGTATGTGTGTGTGTGTGTGTGTGTGTGTGTGTGTGGGTGGGTGGGGGGGTGGGGGGGGGTCACAGGGATGAATCAGGTGCAGAGAGATTGGAAAGGGGACACATTAACTTGAGGGAAGTCACTGTCTTTGAATCAGCTAGTGCTGCTTATGTGATGAGGCATGTTGCTAGGCTTCTACTACCTCTATCTGAGTGTGGTGCTCTTTGGACGCAGGGTTACTAATCTTAAAGGCACCCAGTGAAACTTTATATAAACATTCAATGAAAAATAAACATTCAATTTCTAGTCTTTTTTACACGTAGTAAGTTTCAATAACTCCATACCATTACATATCGACATTCAAGGAGCAAAAATGAGACCTCGTTGTGTGGTGAGAACTGATGGAAAATCGTAAACAACAACAATCGCCGGTGGGGAGAGGCCATTTTTCCATTGACTGGAATCCTGCTTTATTTATTGTGGGTCACAAAAAATAAAGAAAATGGCAGCGATTGTTGTTGTTATCGATTTTCTATCAGTTCTCACCACACAACGACGTCTCATCTTTGCTCCTTGAATGTCGATATGTAATGGTATGGAGTTGTTGAAACTTACTACGTGTAAAAAAGATTAGAAATTGAATGTTTATTTTTAAGCCTAGAAAGATGCACTGGGTGCCTTCAATATTGGTGCACTGTCTTGTGTGACTGGATTGTTTTGGTGTTTTTTCAATTCAGGGCTCCTTGACCATGTGACGGTGTTGATTGGAATTTCTTATGGTGGCAAAGCCATAGCAGGAGTCATCAACCAGCCCTTCTACAACTACCAGGTATGAGATGTAATGGCATGGATTTCCCATCAACCAACAGGCAACTTGAACATGAATGTATTAGTGTTAGCTGTATCACCGTATTACAGTATACCGGGTATTTAGAAAATCATTTAAAAGGTATGATTTTCAGTACCGTAAAAAATACAGACGCTCCTCTTTTTATTAAACTAATGCGAAGATATTGTATTGAGGCCACGTATTGTACTGCACAGCACGCACCACCAGAGGGCAGTCTACTGGTGGGAAAGGTGGTGACGGCGGGTGCTCTGTGTTGAAAAAAACAAAGGGTGATGTTTTGAACTCTTCAACAGGGAGTTATCTCTGCGTTCCCTAGCACTTAACTGACCCAGTTAACTCTCAGATGAGGAGAGGAGTTTACAGTGCATTATGGCTGACGCAGTTTCACTTAAATTAGGTCATTTCACAAGCACTTTTCTTAAAACAGACTGACCCAAATAAAATAAGCAGGTGAGAACATATAGGTTTTGCCTTCACATTATATCCTTTTAAAAATACCAAATGTAATTTAAGCATTTGCATTTTATGCATTATATGGTTAACAACCCATCACAGTGTTCTTGGGAAAATATCCATATATGTATTTGCTGAAGTGTAAGGAGCAAGCTCAGGTTGTAAACAAGAGAGGGTTGTAAATCTCGTCTCTACAGTCCAACCAAGTGATTTAGTATACTAATGAAAAGCTATGTAATAATAACCCTGTGTGATTTATAAGCTGCCATCAAACACACAAAATGTTTTATATCAATACACATCTCATCTGGAAATACCCTTTAAGAAGTCGATAAACTGTCCAGCCCTCCTTCAGTTGTTTGCCATGATCTGAACTCTTGTTATTAGTTTGGTGAACTCACCTCTGTGCTGTCCCCTTAGCTGGGCTCAGGGGCAGTCTTGGGCAGGACCATGTGGGGAGTCCTGGGCCTGGGAGCTTTCGGCTTCCAGCTACAGGAAGTACCTGACAACCAGCGCATCGTCACTACAACGCGTTCCCACAGCAACAAGTTGGTGACGGACTGTGTCCAGGCCATGGAGCCGCACAAAGTCATCAAAGTAGGAGGGGCAGGAAACAAGGTGGGCGGAGCCAATATTTCAGTTTCTAATCTTCATCTCCCTCCAGCGACTTTCCATTCAGTCTGCCTATTGTAAGGAAGCTGCTCATGGTTCAGAAGTAAGATAAGCAATTACATGTGTGCTTTGTGTTTCACCAACAGATTGTCCAGCTAGTTGAGGGGAATGCCTCTGCCTACGTGTTTGCCAGTCTAGGCACTAAAAAGTGGGACACCTGTGCACCTGAAGCCATCCTGCATGCAGTGGGTGGTAAGGATCTGTCCTGGTTTCACCATACTTCATACACATGAGAATACCAATATCCACTAGTGTGCAGTTAGTAATGGTAAACATGCATCTTTGAATGTGATATTATTACTGAGAGCCATTGATAATATGGATTTCTTTCATACAGTTATCACAAACAGAAACTCCCTCAAATGTGTTAAATAGTTAGGAAGAAACCCTTTTCTTCAAATGTTGCGCTTCTTTGAGGGAGGAATGAATTACAAGTATTGCATAATATAGTTATATATAGTAATATATATCTGCTTACAATGGTGTTTTGTATGTGTGGAGATCATTCGGCAAGACCCTTGACCCATCTGTCCCTCCCCCAGGCAAACTAACTGACATGCATGGAAATGCCTACTGCTACGATGCTAATGTCAAACACATGAACTCAGCTGGTGTCCTGGCCACTCTGCGGAACCACGAATACTACCTCAGCAGAGTGCCACAGTCCGTCCAACAGGCACTGTCTTAAGATGAAAGCATTCTGGGACATGTAGTTTTAAGCTCTTATCATGTGCCTTCTTGGATAGGAATAAAGCTACTACCACCTTAAATGTAATAAGACGCTCCCTGCTGTTAGATTATGATATATGCTGCACCTTGCACCTATGCTGCACGCTGATATCATCAGTGATTTTACTGTACATGAAACATCTGGTGCAATTGTTGCCAAGTGATAATGTTGCTACTAATGATGTTCTATGAATTCAACCCATGTTAGTCATGGCTCATGTTTTATATGTCATTAAAGGACCAAATTTATATTCCATTTATAAATTCTGGAGTCTCACACTTATTTTGACACTGAAAAGTGCGAATGATCCCTAACCACAAAAGACTCGAGACTTGAGTTGACAGCACAGTTCCATTTATTCCACTCAAAGAGTCTGAAACAAACTGGTACAAATTTCAAAACTGACTTTTTTTTTCTTCATTTTTTAATTTAAAACACTTTTACATTTTCTCACCCGGAAGTGTTAGGTTTAATAGAATAAAACAAGGCATACGGCAAAATCTAAAATTAAAGCCTGAAAAAAGACCTTACGAGACGGACGATGCTTCCTTGTCACTGGCACAGATGTGCGTGGAGACTGAAGGATTGATAGTGGAGACTAGGCTGAAGAGGACATGATGACCAACACGTCTGACCAGTAATCAGTTTTACCCATTTCAAGTCTACACCTGGGCCACGAACCTTAGACCCGCTGACGAGGACCGAATGCATCAACACCAGACCAACAATTTCAGCCTAGTGCAGTATTTGCTCTGTCAGCATTTTAAAAGGCCTATTCCACTATACGAATACTCGATGGTCCTGTATGTTAGCGGAAGTGAGATTGAAGTCTGATAAACTGATGACTCAACCCAACTTCAAACTGAGCAGTTACATTGCTGTTCCTCATTAACGTACTCACCAAACATTTTAGGTCCCCTCTATGTGCCTGAAGAGACACAGGAGTCAGGAGGTGGAAGACCCGTCTTGCCTGAATAACAAGAGCTGTTCAGGCAACCACGAGCACACCCCCCCCCCATCTGAACTCACACACTTTAACAAGTGGGAGGCTCTCTGCACAACTCATTTTCTACGTTCACTTTCAAGAATCGTTCACCATCCTTGGTGGTAGTCCCAACGTAACACCACTGTCAGTACATTTAGATACACTATGTGACTTAAGAAGAACACTGTGCGTTGTACGCTGCTATGATTCTCATGGTATGGTCGCGTGTCATCTTCAGCCTTGGCCTCCAAAGTGCATTCACCCTGGCAAGGCAGGCACAGGAGCAAACCCTGAGGTCTACTCCTCAGGCAGGAGAGAGGAGTGGAGCTGACCCTGAGGTCTAACAACCTCCTCAGGCAGGGGAGTGGAGCGGAGCATGAAGCTCCAGAGGGGCCTACTGTCTGACCTGTGTACTAGTCCTCGCCCTACCACAGGCTCCTGCCAGTGTGAATGCACAGACTTAAATCAAAACGACACACCTACGATGAGTGACAACTACATTCTCTTTTGTTTGTTTGTTTGTTTTGTTTATTTCTTAGTTTTGTTAATCCGTTTAGGGTGAATGTATGAGTTCTTATGAGTGGTTTGGTTTATATGTACACTTGGTTCTTTTTCGTTGTCTCAGGAGCTGAATGGTAACACATCTACAGATGAGAGATAACATTCTTGAGTCTGGGGGGGGGGGGCAGGAGGGGGGTGTTATGGGGTACCTTAAGGGCCAGGGCTTTAAGAGCCTGTGCCAACTAGAAATAGAACAAACATGGAGCTAATAGAGATGTACCCACTGGCTGAGGTGAGGGGGGTTCTTTCCCCCTTCCGAATAGGCTATCCTCACCAAGGCCCGTACACCCTCCCTCTTATCCTGGCACATTCTCTCTCTCTCTCTCTCACTCACTCACACACACACACACACACACACACACACACACACACACACACACACACACACACTCTCTCTTTAATTGAAGGCAGGAAAGTATCCTTTCCACAAGCGCACACACAAACACAGTCGTCCCCATGTGCCCAAACACTAAGCACACACGCGCACACTTGAACTATTTAGTCTGATATTGCTGCACCTTGTAACAGTGGAGGGCAGAGCACTACACATCTCATGGAAAAGACCACAGTCACTTTCTATGGATCCCTTCAAAATGACCAACAAACAAGCAAAGGAACAGGAACATTAGTCACAGCAAATTCTCGCTTTTATATGTACATAAGAAAGTGGTGAGGGGTATGTAGGTGAGTGTGAGTGTGTGTGTGTGTGTGTGTGTGAGTGTGTGTGTGTGTGTGTGTGTGTGTGAGTGTAAGGGGCTGTATGCACTCTCTTCAGCGAGAGAGAGAGAGAAAAGAGGGGTAGGTGCAGTAGGGCTGTGCTGCCCCTGGGGTGGAGGTGGAGGTGGTGGGGGTCCTGGGGGGGTGCTGGTGGACGGCCCAGGTGCTCACCTCTTCTTGGGGGCCTGAGCCGTGCGTGGGGGGGTGACTGGCCGACCTGAGTTCACGCCCCCATACTGATACTTAGCTTTCTTCTCCGAAGGCTTCAAAATCTGAGAAGAAGAAGACAGGGAGGGAGAGGAAGAGAGATAAAATGGGATGGAAAAGTGAGAGGAAGAGAAAAATACCAGGAAAAAGACAGACAGATATACACTGTAAGAGCACGGTAAAAAAAAACCTGCTTGTGTACTGCCTGTCTGCAGAATATCTGTCTGCATGCACGAGAGTGTGAGTGTGAGAGTGAGTGTGAGAGTGAGAGAGAGAGAGATACCTGGAAAGAGCACATGAGAGACTCATCCACACTCATCATTCCTCCGGCGTTGTCAAACTCCCCGCAGTAGTTTGGAGCTGAGAACAGCGTCACCAGCTGTCGCTTGGCAAAGAACTCGTATCCATCCTCCACAACCTGATACAAACAAACACAAACACAAACACTGCCCGTTAATCTCCACCGCGCGCTATCACCACTCCTCCTCAAGACCACTCATCACAGTTACAGCCTTAGCGAGGATCTCCAACTCAACCTCAGCAGCACCACATGCCTTCATAATTAAGTGATACAGGGTTATTTACAAATACATTATTAACTATCACTTATTCATATGAATCATCTCTTATTTATGTTACATATGCTGTATACTATGGAAATGCACAGAGAGATGCCAGAATCAGCATTGAGAGGAATACCACACACACAAAAAAGGAATGATTAGTCAGACCTAGGCATTTTTCTTTTTTCCTTGCATTTGTTCGGACACAGCATACCTGGTGTGCTCTGCAGATGAGGTCCAGATCGTGGCGGTTGAGGAACTTGCTGACCACGTCAGCCCCGAAGGTGAAGGAGACGCCGCGGTCGTTCTCACCCCATCCCTGCACGTCCTTATCCGGGTCGGACCACAGCAAGTCACAGAGCAACCCTGACAATGCACACACACAAAACACACCATGTTATAGTCAAACAACAAATCATAATATTCACCTGTATCCTCAGCACTGGCAGGGCATTCAAACCCTCAAACAAACAGGGGAAGATGTGCACAGTAGAGAACCTGTGTCTGGTGTGTGTTGGTGTATGTGTGTGTTGGTGTATGTGTGTGTGTGTATATGTGTGTGTGTGTGTGTGTGTGTGTGCACAGTGGAGTACCTGTGTCTGGCACATCTGTAGGCCTCATGATGCGACGAATCTGCTCCATGGACTGCAGGTCAGGAGAGAGACCTTGGGAAAGTGAGACAGCAGGATGAGACACACAGAGAGACAGCAGGATGAGACACACAGAGAGACAGCAGGATGAGACACACAGAGAGACAGACAGGCAAACAGACAGACAGCCAGACACAGCCCGAAGGACCAAAATGCCCACACCCACACCGATGGCCAAACACTCCAGACATGGATAAGAATACAACAAACAGATGAGTGACACATCGAGCGGGTAAATGGGTAGACAGGCACACAGGACTGATGAGACAGACAGGCACACAGGACTGACGAGACAGACAGGCACACAGGACTGACGAGACAGACAGGCAGATGGTATGCCAGACAGACACACACCTCCATGACAGCAGAAGATCTTCTCATCGATAATGGCAGCTATGGGCAGGCAGTTGAAGCAGTCTGTGAAGGTCTTCCACAGTTTGATATTGAACCTGCGCTTGCCTGCAGATTGGGACAAAGCAACAACACGTGTTAATGTCTACAGAAGTATTCTTTTGTGTGTGTGTGTGTGTTTGTGTGTGTGTGTGTGTGGGTGGGTGATGCATGTGCAGTCTTACAAAATTGGTTTGCTGTAACCCAACTGACTCAAATTGGTGCAAGCTTATTATTTTTTTTTTCACGCTGTCTGCTCTGCTGACTATGACTTTCTGTTGCGACCAAACAGGGAGAGAGTACGAGTGTGATTTTGCCAAACACATGTGGAATCAACCGACACATTGTATGTGTGTGAGTGTGTGTGTGTGTGTGTGTGTGTGTCTGCGCATGTATATTTGTGTGTGTGTGTGTCTGCGCATGTATATTTGTGTGTGTGTGCGAGCGAGCGAGAGACAGAGAGAGCGAGAGACAGAGAGAGGTGTTTGTGTGTGCACTCACACTCATCGTAGAAGCCGTAGATGCGGTTGATGGAGGCACACTCGTGGTTGCCGCGCAGCAGGAAGAAGTTCTCGGGGTATTTGATCTTGTAGGCCAGCAGCAGGCAGATGGTCTCCAGGGACTGCTTGCCCCGGTCCACGTAGTCGCCCAGGAACAGGTAGTTAGCCTCAGGAGGGAAGCCCCCGTACTCAAAGAGCCGAAGCAGGTCTGTGTACTGCCCATGGATGTCCCCTGCAGAGACAGGAAACAGAATTAAGATACACAGACAGAGCAAGCGGGAGGGAGAGAGAGAGAAACGGGGGGGGGGGTATATACAAATACACAGACACACAAACATAATTAATAAATATATATAAATTAAATATATTTACATACACACACACACACATATATTTGGTACGATCGAAAAGAAATAAGCCAAGACGATAAAAAGAAGAGAGAAAAAGGGAGGGGGGGGGTGTCTGATTGCTGTCCTTGCTGCTCTGATGAGGGTCTTGGACTGCAGACTCTCTTGGGTGTGAGGAGGCCATTTATATCCCAGCGTTCCACTTTTTGCCCTACACACCAGCTCTGCTCAGTCCCAGACACGCATGCACCTCCCCCCTTCCTCTCCCTCCTCCTCCTCCACTACCTCCTCCTCCTCCACTACCTCCTCCTCCTCCTCCTCCTCCTCCTCCTCTGCTGCCTCCTCCTCCAAACCCCTCCATCACCATTAACCTGCAGGTGCTTTGGACTGGACAGCAAATCCTCACTTTCCAGGCTCACTTCGACTGGAGGTGATTTCATCATCCTGAGGCTGCCAACACTGGACAACCATTCCCTCAGTAGATACACTAGCCCACTAAAGGAGGAGATGTGTCCTGATCGCTCCAGTAGAAACACTAGCCCACTAAAGGAGGAGATGTGTCCTGATCGCTCCTCTCCCTCAGTAGAAACACTAGCCCACTAAAGGAGGAGATGTGTCCTGATCGCTCCTCTCCCTCAGGAGAAACACTAGCCCACTAAAGGAGGAGATGTGTCCTGATCGCTCCTCTCCCTCAATAGAAACACTAGCCCACTAAAGGAGGAGATGTGTCCTGATCGCTCCTCTCCTTCAGTAGAAACACTAGCACCCTAAAGGAGGAGGTGTGTCCTGATCGCTCCATTCCCTCAGTAGAAACACTAGCACCCTAAAGGAGGAGGTGTGTCCTGATCGCTCCATTCCCTCAGTAGAAACACTAGCCCACTAAAGGAGGAGATGTGTCCTGATCGCTCCAGTAGAAACACTAGCCCACTAAAGGAGGAGATGTGTCCTGATCGCTCCTCTCCCTCAGTAGAAACACTAGCCCACTAAAGGAGGAGATGTGTCCTGATCGCTCCAGTAGAAACACTAGCCCACTAAAGGAGGAGATGTGTCCTGATCGCTCCTCTCCCTCAGTAGAAACACTAGCCCACTAAAGGAGGAGGTGTGTCCTGATCGCTCCTCTCCCTCAGTAGAAACAATAGCCCACTAAAGGAGGAGATGTGTCCTGATCGCTCCAGTAGAAACACTAGCCCACTAAAGGAGGAGATGTGTCCTGATCGCTCCTCTCCCTCAGTAGAAACACTAGCCCACTAAAGGAGGAGATGTGTCCTGATCGCTCCTCTCCCTCAGTAGAAACAATAGCCCACTAAAGGAGGAGATGTGTCCTGATCGCTCCAGTAGAAACACTAGCCCACTAAAGGAGGAGATGTGTCCTGATCGCTCCAGTAGAAACACTAGCCCACTAAAGGAGGAGATGTGTCCTGATCGCTCCAGTAGAAACACTAGCCGACTAAAGGAGGAGGTGTGTCCTGATCGCTCCAGTAGAAACATTAGCCCACTAAAGGAGGAGATGTGTCCTGATCGCTCCTCTCCCTCAGTAGAAACACTAGCCCACTAAAGGAGGAGATGTGTCCTGATCGTTTCTCTCCCTCAATAGAAACACTAGCCCACTAAAGGAGGAGATGTGTTCTGATCGCTCCTCTCCCTCAGTAGAAACACTAGCCCACTAAAGGAGGAGATGTGTCCTGATCGCTCCTCTCCCTCAATAGCAACACTAGCCCACTAAAGGAGGAGATGTGTCCTGATCGCTCCTCTCCCTCAATAGCAACACTAGCCCACTAAAGGAGGAGATGTGTCCTGATCGCTCCAGTAGAAACACTAGCCCACTAAAGGAGGAGATGTGTCCTGATCGCTCCAGTAGAAACACTAGCCCACTAAAGGAGGAGATGTGTCCTGATCGCTCCTCTCCCTCAATAGCAACACTAGCCCACTAAAGGAGGAGATGTGTCCTGATCGCTCCAGTAGAAACACTAGCCCACTAAAGGAGGAGATGTGTCCTGATCGCTCCAGTAGAAACATTAGCCCACTAAAGGAGGAGATGTGTCCTGATCGCTCCTCTCCCTCAATAGAAACACTAGCCCACTAAAGGAGGAGATGTGTCCTGATCACTCCTCTCCCTCAATAGAAACACTAGCCCACTAAAGGAGGAGATGTGTTCTGATCGCTCCTCTCTCTCAATAGAAACACTAGCCCACTAAAGGAGGAGATGTGTTCTGATCGCTCCTCTCTCTCAATAGAAACACTAGCCCACTAAAGGAGGAGATGTGTTCTGATCGCTCCTCTCCGGTGTGTTGCTCCGGCCTCCTGCTCCCACCCACACAAGCAGAGCGCTGCAGCTTTTATGCCAACAACCAGCTGTTTCAAGGGCAGGCTCTGCAGCCAGACGACAACCCACACACACAGAAGCATGCACACACAGACACACACAGACACACAGACACACTGGGCTGCTGTGGAGCACCAGGCCTCTGCCGTTTTTGTATATGTTCAACAAATAAAATGAATGAATTATTATGTAGCAGCACGGATGTGGAGACAGCACTGCATATAAGCACCTCAATGCCTGTGGTAAATGCCAATTTGGTTTTATGGGACCTGCTGACGACAAAGTACATCATTGCAATTTTACACTTTGTAATTTTAATTGGCAATAAAGCTGACAGGGAAGGCAAGACGTCAAGTTCATGGACAAAGACGGGGGGAATAGACTACCGGTGTTGGGACGATTATAAAATAGCTTGTTCAGTACATGATGTTTGGGAGGATAATCGTTAAGATAATTATGCCCCATAATGGTTATAGAGCTCATAAAATAGAATTTACACAGACGTCACCCCACTCTCCGTGAAAGTGGGGTCAGGCTGGGGCCACAGTGAGTTTGAGGAGTGCCAAGGCTTCTGCCAAATGGCAAGCTTGTGCTGCCAGGATGACAACCTGCATGTGTCACACTGTCTGATCCATCAAGGTGTCACTGCCAAACATCACACAAGGAAGGTGAATACATACTGCTGTTAGCTGATTGGTCATGTGTATGTAAGAGGTGATGATGCCTATGGAACAGTGTGTGTGTGTGTGTGTGTGTGTGTGTGTGTGTGTATGTGTGTGTGTTTATATGCATGATGATCATAACAAGTGTACAGTGGTGTTTTGATGTATGGTGCATGTGTGCTATTTGTCTGTGTGTGAGGTGTGTATGTGTGTAACAGGTTTGTGTATGTGTGTAACAGGTGTGTGTGTGTGTGTGTGTGTGTGTAACAGGTGTGTGTGTGTGTGTGTGTGACAGGTAGGCGTGTTTGTTCGTGGTGGTGTGTGTGTGTGTGTGTGTGTGTGTGTGTGTGTGTGTGTGTGTGTCTGCACACTCACCACATATCTTGAGCGGAGCCTCAAGCTCCAGCAGGATTGGCTGGCTCAGGAAGATCTCGCGGGACTTGATGCAGAGCCCACGCACCTCCGCCTCCGTCATCTGCACAATCTTCCCCGGCCTGCATCCTCGCACTGAGGGGGGGGGGGGGGAGAGAGAGAGAGAGAGAGAGAGAGAGAGAGAGAGAGAGAGAGAGAGAGAGAGAGAGAGAGAGAGAGAGGTGTTAATCCTGCCCATCATATTCTCCATTCATTCTGAGCTGTAAGACTTGGCAACCCTCTGCTGTGGAAACAAATTTCGGGTGTGTGTGTTTGTTTGTGTGTGTGTGTGAAAGAGAAGGAGAGAGGAGAGAGAAACATCGAGAAAGAGAGAGAGAGCGAGAGAGAGAAGTGAGAGCTCCACTCAAACAGATGGCTTGGCCCTGGTTTGGTCCTTCAGATGACACACCAGTCATCTGCACCATCAAACACCCCAGTGTCTCTCTTACACGCACGCGCACACACACCACACGCGCACACACACTATACATATTCACACAGAGTGACCTTTCAGCTCTGCAAAACAAAAACAAGGACAATATTTCCCCCAGAAAAGCATGGAGAAGACACAAAAAGAAAACACTCAGACCCAGTCCTAGCCTTAAGGGAGCCACCTGATATACAGGAAAACTCCTTACAGAAGAGGGGTTGTGAGTGGGGCTTTACAGCCACATGTATGTAAGTGTGTGTGTGTGTGTGTGTGTGTGTGTGAGAGTGTGAGTGTTTTATCAGAGTGTGTGCACACGTAAGTCTTGTAAGATATGTTCACATGACTACATTCTGTCAAAGAAGGCCTCTGCATGCTGTATCTAGGCCCATGCAGGAGTGCCACTGTGTACAAAGTGGTGTCTCCGCCTGCACTTCCTGCTTAACCTCATGTGTGTGTTGCGTCAATAATGTGCACAGAGCAAGGGGCACTAGGCAACTTGTACACTAGCTAGCACAGATCTCTGAGGTTTGCCGAGGGAGGTTGAACTCTAGCCCCAAACACAGCCTGTGCCTGCTGGGAGTGGAGTGGAGCAATTCCCCTCCCCTGGCTCAGGCTCTCAGTCTCCCTCTTTCGCTCCGTCTCCCTAATATTCCCCACTCTCCCTCTTTCCCCCACTCTCCCTCTTTGCCTCACTCTCTCTTTCCCCCACTCTCTCCCTTTATCATCCACTCTCTCCCTTTCCCTCACTCTCTCCCTTTGCCCCACTCTCCCGCTTTCCCCCACTCTCTCCCTCCCTCTCAGTCTCCCTAATTTCCCCCACTCTCTCCCTCCCTCTCCGTCTCCCTAATTTCCCCCACTCTCTCCCTCCCTCTCCGTCTCCCTAATTTCCCCAACTCTCTCCATTTGCCCCACTCTCCACTCTCCCTCACTCTCTCCCTTTGCCCCACTCTCTCCCTTTGCCCCACTCTCTCCCTTTATCATCCACTCTCTCCCTTTATCATCCACTCTCTCCCTTTATCATCCACTCTCTCCCTTTATCATCCACTCTCTCCCTTTATCATCCACTCTCTCCCTTTGCCCCACTCTCTCCCTTTATCATCCACTCTCTCCCTTTATCATCCACTCTCTCCCTTTGCCCCACTCTCTCCCTTTATCATCCACTCTCTCCCTTTATCATCCACTCTCTCCCTTTGCCCCACTCTCTCCCTTTATCATCCACTCTCTCCCTTTCCCTCACTCTCTCCCTTTGCCCCACTCTCCCGCTTTCCCCCACTCTCTCCCTCCCTCTCAGTCTCCCTAATTTCCCCCACTCTCTCCCTCCCTCTCCGTCTCCCTAATTTCCCCAACTCTCTCCGTTTGCCCCACTCTCTCCATTTGCCCCACTCTCCACTCTCCCTCACTCTCTCCCTTTGCCCCACTCTCCACTCTCCACTCTCCCTTTATCACACTCTCCCTTTATCACTCTCTCCCTTTATCACTCTCTCCCTTTCCCCCACTCTCTCCCTTTATCATCCACTCTCCCTCTTTCCCCCACTCTCTCCCTTTATCATCCACTCTCCCTCTCTCCATCTCCCTCTCCCCCACCATCAGGTTAAAGTGGACTGTACAGGATCATCTCCAGGACCCAGCCCGGTCCTCTCAGTCCTGTGGGCCACAGCCGTAGAGGTTGCCTCCTTCAAGTGGGCCTTTTAGGAGAGTGATGGGCCAGCGCAACACAGTTAGCCTACATTCCAAAATGAGGAGCGATTACGCGTGTCACACGGAAAAGACAGATCGGTGGATCACCTGAAGCGCTGAACCCTCTCAACACATCTCCAATCAGGCCAGCCACATCAGAAGCAGTGTGTGTGTGTGTGTGCGCCAGCCACATCAGAAGCAGGCCGGTGGCCCTATTCGAGGCACGCCACGCAGAATTGAGAGCACTGAACTGGGTCTGGGTTTGTCTTAACACAATAGCACACACACACACACACACACACACACACACACACACACACACACACACACACACACACACACACACACACACACACACACACACACACACACACACACACACACACACACACACACACACACACACACACACACACACACACACACACGTATGTGTGTTGGTGGTGGGGGTTGACTATATGACACCAGTGTTTAGGGTCACTAATTGGCTTGGATCCGTTGAACTGTAAACCCTAGCCTACTGTGACGAAAGGAGGGGTGTCTTCAAAACGCAGGCTGTTTTTCCAACAGTCCTTTCAATTAACATTCAACCTCTATAGAGGATAAACACAAGAGGTAAAAAATAAGACCCACCATAGCCCAATTTTCTTCTGAATATCATAATCCGTGGCATAGATAAGGTATTTTGGCACAAAACAAATACCATTTTGAAGGGTATTAATTCAATGGCCAATTCACCCTGAAAAATGATGCATATTCTTATAAAGCCTACCAGCCCAGACAACACCCCCACTTGCTCAGTGCAATAATCATGTTTTTCCGCATATTACCAACTAGGGCTACAGGTTAACAGCAAGTTCATTGGTTCATTGGTTCATTGGTCTTTTCCCCCACTCTAAGGTGAAGGGTGTCATCGCACCTGTGTGAATCCCCACCTGTGTCTGTTAAAAGGCCAACGGCTGCCTCTGTTTACACAGACCCTCTATGTGGAGCTTAATGTATGAACTCAGATGACCTTTGGCAGGGGATAACTCACAAGGACATTTCATCCACGCCAGCTAAAAGCAGCAGTGTGCATGATGTACCAAACTAGGCCTGCCAATGCCCAGGATGTCAATTCCCAGTGCTGTACCTTTTAAATAGCCACCAGCACTGACACACACACACACACACACACACACACACACACACACACACACACACACACACACACACACACACACACACACACACACACACACACACACACACACACACACACACACACACACACACACACACACACACACACACACACACCTATGAGGCTCCTAAAATAAAAAGTGAAGAGCTGTGCTCCTGACCATCTCCCTGCACACATGCGTACATCTCACACACAAAAGGTCAAAACATTAACCTGTCCAAGGACAATATAACTTGCGGACATTCATGCAAACTCATATTCTCTCATGCTTGCAATTTCATGCCAAGAATACACAGTGTAAAACAGACAGGAGGGTATTGGGGGGGGGGGGGCAAGAACAAGAGCAAGCTAGTAGCAGGTGGCTGCCACTGCTGGGCATATGTTTTGTTCCAAGTGGGACAGAGAGTCATGGGTACTGTATACAAGCGAGTGGATCTAAATGGTCTCCCACTTACACTCTCTCCTGCCCATACATAAAGACCCCTACATTGCTGTGAACTCCAACGTGCCGTCCTTGTTATTATTGTATCGAAACACACATATGTAATGCAGAAACAAAATAGAAGGGAACGCCGCATGGTCAAAGACGTACAAGTGTTTCGAAGGCAATCACTCGTGTAGATCCTTTCTCTGTGCTACTTGACGACATGGAATTATGGAGACGAGCATCACGACTGTAAGGGGAGAGTTGTCATTGTGAAGCCAACACAATGTGAGATTACAGTGTTTTTAAACAAGAGGAAATTCAATATTTGGAACTACCGACAAGACGACACCTTTACCAACAGAATGCTGCCATAGCCCTTCTGATTGGCAATGTTATTTACCGAAATGTTAGTGATCGTTCACAGAATAACGATGTTAAGCAATGGGCAGAACTGGTGGCAGGCAAGGCCACCTCCCTCACAATGTATATTGTTCGGCTAGTCGCGGGTAGAAACCATAGCTCCAACCTGCAGCACACATCTCTACAAATGGTAATGTGGGGGTGTGTTCGCAGGCTCCCGCTATTGCTCCTGACCCGACCTGGAGCTGCTAGCAAATGTTATTTCTTGATATTGAAAAACAAACGTTAATTCAAGCACGTTCTTAATACAGACATAATGCCAGAATCAAACTCATATTCAAAATGACATCCATTTAATCTAAGGCAGGCTAGGTTTCAGAGTCGACTGTCTGATTGCAGTCCAAAACATCTGACATAAACCAGGCAGGGAGAACGACAACGTTAGCTAGCTAGCGATAGCTAACTAGCCTGACGGCTGGGTAACCAAGAGCGCCTACTAAAACGAACAAGCTAACGTTAGCTAAAGATTATTTCAACGTGTCTAAATAGTCTGTTTGTCGAAACCAGCTCCTCGAAACACGGTTACTGTTTTGCTGCAAGCACGTAATAAACGTCTTATTTTCTTCATTTGGGCAAAACAAAATATCGTAAAGCTACCGAGCTAATTACAGGCTAACAAACTGCACTTTGGCCACATCTAAGGTTAGCTAACAAAAACAGGTCTGACAAGCTAACGTTACTTGATTTCCGAATACGTCGAATGTCTGAAAATGTCATTTTATTGTCACACAGTCTATAGCAGAGTTTCAGTCGAGACACAAATGGAAAACGTTGCTAAAACAAGGTACATTACCTTCCAAGAGTCGGGAGATGATGCTGTCAACGTTAAGCTCACCCTCCGCCATCTTCTAAGAAGAACTGTAAAGAATGGCGATTCTCGTTCTCACAGCCAGAGGGCGACAGTTAAACGCGCAGTAAATATCCTGCCAAGTGCGTATATGTGTTTGTGAAATGTCAAGGTAGGCTATGGGCTACGTACTTACGTTATTTGTGTAGAATTGCAAAAACAGCTTATCACATAAGCCTGTCAATATAGTTATTCAACGGGGCAATTATAGCTTATCAAAAATTAACAAACAGGCAGGTAGGATCATGTTTCCCTTTCAAAGGATTCAGTTAAGAGCTCATGTTTCCTTGAGTTTTTCAATGAATTGTTCAGGGGAGTCTTCTCTCATATAGATTGCGACAGTCCGAAATCCATTGTTTCAAAGCCTAACCTAGCCTGCAAGAGGTTTCATGTGACACTGTTGGTAAGAGAAGAAAGACAGAACTCAGAATTAGCTATTTTATTGCTTAGCCACCAGGGCTTAAACACAAATGATTTACAGACACTTCACCTGACGTTCATTTAGTACACGCTTTTATCCAAAGCGAACCTTCACATGTATACACATTTACACTGATGGCACAGTGCACATCAGGAGCAATTAGGGGTTCAGTGTCTTGCTCAAGGACGCTTCGTCAGGGAATCGAACTAACCCTTCTGATTACTAAACGACTTCTGTAGCTCCTGTACCACTGTCGCCCCATATGAAGTTCCATACAAAATATCTCAAAGATAGGCTTATTTCATGAATAACCTTTTAAGTGTAAACAAATGTGTCCCCAGAGAAAAGCTCACCCAGTAATCATGTACGAAGGAATGACTAAATTCCCCATTAATATACAGTTCAATTAGACATTTCCTCTGGCCTGTATAGGCTTACATGGTCATTATGTGAAATAACTCAATTGGATTTTAATTCTAATATATGACATAGCCTACCAAAAGTTTGTTGTGTGTGTGTGGTTGTGATGTGATGCGATGTTATATAATTAATACTATTATTGTTTTTGAATCAATGAATTACAAGAGTGTTCTTCAATGTAATAAATGTGCTACTCTGATAACGATAAAGACCAGTACATTCACAAACAACTTTTATGTACAATGTTGAATGAACCTGTGTTTTATACTAAATTCTTGTATTATGTTTCCCACTGTGGTGGGCTGATAGTTCTGTGGTACAGTGGCACTGTATATTATATGAATTGTTGCATACTGCAGTTGCAGTGCATGGGTTTGATGTGTCACATAATTGACATACATAATAAGCATAAATCTAACCTATTTGCTACAACTTCCCTGTGTCTGCTTATAAAGAGCACATGGTTTTTGCTGGAACAGTTCAATTGTTGGAGTGAACAACCCCCGTTACAACCCTGTCTCTTTCTTGTCTGTGTCCTTTCCTTCTGTCTTCATGCTCTTCAGCATCCGTCGTTGTTGCCGCGAGAACACCATCCAGGTGATTCCCCAGCCAATCAGAAGGCCTGTTATGGCCAGGACCACTGGTACCCACACAGGCACAGAGGCTGGGCATGTGGGCACTGGAGGGGCAGAGGTTGTTTCGTGCGGGGTGGATGTGGGGTCTGATGCAGGGTCTGATGTGGGGCCTGGGGTTGTGACTGGGGCAGGGCTGGGTTGACTGTTGTGGCGGGTAAAGATGAACGGCTGAGCCTGGTGAAGAGCAGCAGATAAGAATGTTGGTTCTCCACTACAAACACATTAAAGTCTTTTTTTTTTTTCAAGATTTACTTTTGGGCTTTTTTGCCTTTAATCGATAGTGCAGTTAAGAGTGGGACAGGAAATGAGAGGTAGAAGAGATGGGGAGTGGACAGGACAAATTACAT
The DNA here is from genome assembly GCF_963457725.1 of Sprattus sprattus. Taxonomy (NCBI): domain Eukaryota; kingdom Metazoa; phylum Chordata; class Actinopteri; order Clupeiformes; family Clupeidae; genus Sprattus; species Sprattus sprattus. Next base: position 6,901,024 of record NC_137914.1, read on the forward strand.
CGGGCTGGATTCGAACCCGTGTCCCCCACGGGCATTAACCCCGAATGCGGCTGAGGCCACTGCTTGTGCCACAGTGCCCCCTTAAACACATTAAAGTCTGAAGGCTTGTTCAGAGTGGAATCTCTTCACTGCCCCCCCCCCCCCCCCCCCCCCCTGCCCAAGAGTAACATCAATCCATGAGTTTTAATTTCTATTTCTGATTTAGTGCTACAGCAAAGCTACAGCAAAGCTTTGAAGAGAG
>NC_137914.1:6911264-6913764 GCF_963457725.1 Sprattus sprattus
TCTTATCAGGTCACTGTTTGAAGAGAAAACAACTATTATAGATGGATGCAGAAACAGGGAGAAAGCAAGAAGTCTTAGCTGCAGAGACAGACAGACAGACAGAGACAGACAGACAGACAGACAGACAGACAGACAGACAGACAGACAGACAGACTGAGAGACAGTCAGCTATAAGGAGAATAAGATATTGCTATGGTGAGGTCACACACTTGGCTTTGGACCCAGCGACGGCCTGGTTGAGGAACGCCTGTGGAGTGTTCTCCTTCCCTTTGTCCTCCGAGAAGCCCGTCACGTTGGCATTGAACTCTTTTAGGATGTCTGCACACAGCGAAACATATTGAATTCAATTCAAATGAACAAACTAAAAGGCACCACTCAAACCTGGATCACCACACACCTTTGTACACCACAATCCAACACGGATCTCATTTTTACAAATTATTACAAAGTCTCAATTAAACAGCTATGCCTCGTCAAACTAAAACTCTTTATAGCACAGGATGGCATAGACAGACAGACAGACAGACAGACAGACAGACAGACAGACAGACAGACAGACAGACAGACAGACTGAGAGACAGACAGACCGACAGAGACAGACAGACAGACAGACAGACAGACAGACAGACAGACAGACAGACAGACTGAGAGACTGAGAGACAGACTGACAGACAGACTGAGAGACAGATAGCATGTGGTTGATTTGTTGTGCGGCTGGGAAAGATTTCTCACTTGGCAGAGTGGTGACGGATGACAGGTTCTGGTCTCCCCCCACACTGACAAGGAAACAGGCAGAGAGAGAGAGAGGGGCTTTAACCAATTATAGTTCTTGCTGTTCAAAATCACAATTTACAGCACCATGCTCAACTGTCTTTAGCCCTGTTAGCTCAGTGAGACGCAGTGTGTAACGTCAGATGTGTGACAACAGACAACAGTGACACATTTGTATATTTGTAACCCTTTCTCTGAGTGGTTTAATGAGGAAGCGTGATGGTGATGAGAGGGGCGGTCTTCACCAGAGTGAAGCACGACTGCGAGGGACTCACCTCCAGGACAGGCCACGGTACTGAGTCAACACCTGGAGCAGGTTATTAGCGTTAGTAGCACCAACCCCATTACCCGCCTATCAGAGAGAGAGAGAGGGAGACAGCAGAAGTATGGATTGAAGACTGAAACACTCTGTTAGCTCAGTCCATAACACCTTAAAGGACAAGACCAGAGTCTAGTCTTGTACTGTTGCAAATCGAACTGTACAGGCACAATATGATACGAATATGAATGAGGAAGGGAAGCACAGAGGGTATCAGAGGTGTGTTACTCACTGTCAGTGAGTCCCCTATCGCTGCCACCACTCTTAGGTCAGCTGGCCGGATTTCATGCACTGAAATGGGAAAAAATTAGTTGTGCAAGGAGTGCATAGGACAGGATTAAGGTGCTTGATCATCAGGGATTATTTCATTTGTACATAGCCTGACAATGTGTGTGTGTGTGTATGTGTGTGTGTGTCTGCGCGCGTATGTGTGTGTGTGTGTGTGTGTGTGTGCGTGCGTGTGTATGTATATGAGTGTGTGTGTGTGTGTGTGTGTTTGTGTTTGTGTATGTGTGTTTTCCCTCTCACCAGATGTTGGTGTAACAGGGGAAGGACTCCGGTCCATACAAGGCATTTCCGTTCCCATTTCCTGCACACAAACGCACACACACACACACACACACACACACACACACACACACACACACAGACACAAACACACACACACACACACACACACACACACACACACACACACACACACACACACACACATACACACACACACACACACACACACACACACACAAACCGGACAAGCAGCATAGTATTATTTAGCGCTACAGTAATGCATAACAAAATATAGACTAGACAGGACTATTCACTTGAGACTATCCAAAATATACCATGGCATTATAACTGACTTTGTGTACGACACGTCACAGCAAGCAACATTATGCCAAAACATGACGTGACTTATACGACATATAAATGACATGCCACTCACGGAGGAAGCAGCAGGAGCCGCAGCGCTCACATGTGACTCGGACGGGGAGTTTCTTTCTGTCCTCAGGTATGGATGCTCCTAATGGATGCAGCGAAAGAATGAAAACAATTTAAATAGCTGCTTTATTCCCCATTAAAATAGCTGCTTTAATCCCAATTGTACATTGTAACAGTGGGGCGCATTAATACAAGATGCTATCTAGTGTTATTTTATGTTTGTGAAAAATACATATAGCTGCTCTTTCTGTATGAATGCAGGTAGACAAAAAACAGTCTCTGTGTTGGGTGTGCAAGTCAATCCTCCAAGCTCACTTTCCACTAACCTCGCTTGGGCACGGGATCCTAAAGCTTGTGTCGTCCAAATCCTGTTGCTCTTCAGCGGGCTGAAGCTGAAAGATTTGACATGACAACATGACAGGTCAGATGGTTCAGAGACACCGACAGGGCACGAGGCTCGTGCTGTGG
>NC_137914.1:6918481-6920981 GCF_963457725.1 Sprattus sprattus
AGTGATTTATGGATGTACTAGAAATGAAAGGTCTTGTGCCGGCATACCCTGTATTCTCATCAGAGTGGACGTCCCTTTGAAACGCTACACATGCTAACATGAAACCATTGCAATTACCATGCACACACACACACACACACACACACGCACACATGCACACACACACACACGCGCACACATGCACACAAACACACACACACACACACACACGCACACACATGCACACACACACACACACACACACACACACGCACACACATGCACACACACACACACACACACACACACGCACGCACACATGCACACACACACACACGCGCACACGTGCACACAAACACACACGTGCACATACACACACACGCACGCACAGACACACACAAACACACACACACACACACGTGCACACACACACGTGCACAGACACACACACACGCGTACGTACACAGACACTGATAAGATTTCAGTTATTAAACCACAGGGAGGTAATCAGGAGGATGTTGTATGGGGTCTTTGTTGATCTAACAAGAAACAGTTGTAAAAAAAGATGGTAGAGTACGGGGTCCGATTAGCAATTACTCAAGGACAAACTGTGCTCCCTCCTCTGAGGCGATTGACTGATGATCTGTGCGGACGCTAATGATTGGTGGTCAGAGAGCCCTGACACTCACCTGAGGTGGGGGGAGTCAAGGATCGAGAGGATGAAGTACAAATCAGGGTCTGACAGAAAAGAATAAAGTATTATATAAGTTGCACACATACACACACACACACACACACACACACACACACACACACACACACACACACACACACACACACACACACACACACACACAGTGTGTTGCATTATAATGGAGTGTTGCATACAGGAAACCTGGGAAATGTCAAGAACTTTAGTATGGAAACTCAAGGTAGTTTCTCTCTGATAAAACATTTGCATCTCGTAAACATGAGCACATGTGCAGCTGCTGGCCCACACTCTTTCGCAGTCTGTCATCAAACACAATGAGATGAAAATCAATATATCAATCAATCATATTGATTACCTGTGTAGAATCTTTAGTTGTAAGGCCAGACACTAGGGAAGAACACAGAGAGACACAGGTGAGTTTACACACATCACTCGCACACAGTGAACCCCCCTCCACACACATACACACAAACAGAAATGATTATCATATGATAATGCACCCTTTTCCACCATTAAAATATCTGATATGCACACATTAAACCTAAGGCCAGACAAGTGTTTGTACTCATCATGTTGTCACATTCATGGACACATTGTCCTTTTAGAAAACAATCTGCCGAGATGCCTCCACTAAATGCTATACATTAGCGGAATGCCTGTGATGCCTTTTGGTGGAGTCTGGCCCGCTATTTGATGAAAGGAATGGGACAGGCATCTGGAGGTGCCAAAGGAGAGGAGTCCTTATAGGTGGAATGAACTTATCTCGAGTGGAGTGTTAAATTAAATAACAGGAACCTGAATGATAAGTTCTCAAATCATTTTGTTTAGAATTATGGTTGAACTTAGTGCTTGAAATACATAATAACTACTAAGCGCTGCGATATCTGCATTATAATCAAGAGCAGAAAGAACTCTTCCTTCATAAAGAACTACATTGGGGAAATGACACCTGGTTTTTAGAAGTTCTGACATTTGAAATTTAAATCTAACTAACATATTTAGAATATTTTATCTTATTTGTGCAGTACACATTGTACAAAACAAAACTCCTCAAACCAGTGCACCTTTTATCTACAAATATCACACTGAATTTTTGTGTGATAAATATCCCATTGTTTTGCATACCAGTACACAGCTGTTTCAAATAGACAATGAATTTCACAGTGCGCACTAATCTACGATATGGTTGAGACTGAATGGACATCACTAACACACAGCTCTGCACTCGCATTCCTTTAAAGAATTCAGCATACTTTCGTTCTCCTGTTTTCATATAGCCAACTACAATACTCCATACTGCATACATATGGGGGCGACAGTGGTACAGGAGGTAGAGAAGTCGTTTAGTAATCAGAAGGTTGCTAGTTCGATTCTCTTTCGAAGCGTCCTTGAGCAAGACACTGAACCCCTAATTGCTCCTGATGGGCAGTGTGCCATCAGTGTAACAATGTGTTTTGGATAAAAGCGTCTGCTAAATGACTAAATGTAAATGGTAGGAATAGAGTTCAGAAACCTGAGGAAGATGAGAAGAGTCCCAGAAGAGTGAGAGCCTTGAGCATCATCATCTGTCCACTCGTGTCCATTATCCTCGGGGGAAGCAGCTGCTGACTAACTGACGTCCGTTTCTCTGTCCGTCACTGAGGAACTCTACTGTGCCTTCTGCTTGCTTTGGAGGCTGGCAGGTATAATGACTCTGTTCGTGTTCAACTTCCCACAAGACCTTCAGATCAAAGGGGGGAGGGAGAGGGGAAGGGTTTCTGATTCTTTCAAGGTCAAGGGCACTGATTTTATACGCACAGATATACACTA